>NC_134500.1:8411084-8561084 GCF_040206685.1 Ascaphus truei
TTCACTTAAGGCAGGGGTTCTCAACTCCAGTACTCAAGGGTCGAAGACCAAGCCATTGATTGAGCCACCTGTGCTGAAGCTGGAATATACTCAAAACTTGACCTGTTGGGAGTCTTGAGGACTGGAGTTGAGAACCCCTGAACTTAAGGATTTCTACAAAATGCTAAAATATTAGAATAATTAAGATAAATTAGATACATATTATTTGTTTCTCTAAAGAGGACTCCCACCCAGGACATCTGCTGCTGTGCGTGAGCCTAGAAGTTCCATCACTAATCCTTCTCGGTTCTCTACAGAGCAGCCCTCTTCCTTCCTTCCTTCCCGAGCTGAAATTTACACTACAGCAGGGTAAGAGCGGACAGGTTTGGTCTGTTCCCAAGGAAGAGTGCAGAGGTACAAAGGTTAAAATAAAAAATAAATAAAAAGAGACACAAGTGCAGCCTTCTCAGATATTGGCAGTATTACATATTTCAAACTAATGATGGTTATACAAACACCAAAAGGACTCTTAATAATGTCTACCTTCAGACTGCCATGGGGAATATGGGTGTTCTTCATTTGACCTTAGATTTCCTTCTGTATAATTCCCTAAGTGTACACATTGTTTTTTAATAATTTGCAGACTGCCTTGAGCACTCTTTCTCAGAAGCCTACGGGGCATTCATGCTTTAATGTCTTGTACCTTTTCAGCTGATGCTCCGGTTAATACAAAGGTAGAAAAGACTGGGAGAGGGTATTTGCTGTTTGACGGCCAGCATTCAATTGCTGCCCCCATGGGCAGGCAGAAAAGAGGCACCGATTCTGGTAAGGGGAATGATTCATAATCCTCTTCAGGATACCTGCATATTAACCCTATAAAAAAACACATGAAATGCATTAAAAAAAAATAGCTGATAGAAAAAATTTAGTTTTCAAACCCACCTTACACCTACTGTCCAGACCCAAAGTCCCTAAACTCTTTTCACCCTGGATAGCCCCCCGCCGACTAACTTAACATTTTGACCAGAGCTCCTCACACTTCCAAATCCTGGCTTCACTACCCCCTTTTCTATTACTGTTGGCAGCACCATCATACACACCGTATCACAAACACACGGCATTGGTGTCACAATTGACTCCTCGCTCATATTCTAGCCTTACATTCACACCGTTACCAAAACCAGTGGATTTTCACTCGGCGACATTGTTAACAAAGGCCCGTTCCTCTGTCACACAGACACTGTTAAAACCAATGTGTGCGCTCATTCTCCAACGTCTAGAATATTGTAACTTCTACGGTCGTCTCGCCTTCCTCCACTGAATTCTATGCCAAACGCTGCTGCTAGACTCACTTCAGAATATATTTACATCAACAATTCCCAAGTGTTTATCCTTGGTTAGATGCATTAGGAACGGCCTCAAACATAAAAAATGTTATGCTCAACAAAACTTACCCTAGATCAGGTGTGCGCGAGATTTTTTTTGGGGAGGGTGGGGGAATGGGGAAGCATGGAAGTTAAAGAGGCCCTGCGCTCCTCCTCAAGGCATTTAAAGTAAATGCCGGGGAGCGCGTGCGAGGCCTCCAACTCCCTTCTCTCCGACGGGTTCGGGTGACGCGTCGTCATGGTAACGCAACGTCAAATGACGCCGGATACCAGGTAGGGGGGCGTGAGAACTGTGGCTGAGCAGGCAGGGCAGGGGGGGTGGGGGGGGGGGGGGGGGCGAAGGGCCAAAGCTTTGCGCACTCATATTCTAGATAAGGGGTTAACAACTCCAGTCCTCAAGAGCTACCAACAGGTCAAGGTTTCAGGATATTCCTGCTTCAGCACAGGTGGCGCAGTCTTTGACTGAGCCACTGATTGAGCCACCTGTGCTGAAACCAAGATATCCTTAAAACCCGACCGGTTCGTGGCTCTTGAGGACTGGAGTTGGCCACTCCTGTTGTAGACTAAAATGTATGCAAAGTTAAAGTGAGTCTCCCTAAAATTACAATTCAATATCTGAAAAGCACTTTAAAGACAATCACCGCTAATAAGATGATGAACATTCAAAACATCCAACAGCTGATCACGGACATTTACAGTAAAAATGGTGAATCATTAAGATCGTAAAGACCCGAGAGAACTATTTGGCTCCAGTAACAGTTGAATTGGTACCTTGAGCTTACAAAAGTGATTAGGGTATTTCACAATCTAGAAAGGGAAAGTTTGGCTTACCGAAGATTTATTTTCCTCCAGTGCATCCGGCAGCACCATGGGTTCTAGGCGAAGGACAGAACGAAGCTTGCAGCTGACATACAGTATATAGGATACTTCCCCCCTCATTTACTTGGGCAGTATTGTTCATAGCAATACATGGTTAGGTAAACATTTTTAGACAACGAGGATCCCTTCAACATCAATGTACTTTTTTCTTCTTCAAACTAGGATACAAGGTAAGGGGAAGCCATGTGCTGCCTGATGGACGATATTTTCGTTAAGCCACATTTTCCCTTTCCTTTCATCCGAGAGCACCATAGTATTTACTGCAGGAATAGCGAGGGAGAGAACACAGGGAGAGGCACAGGGAGAAAAACTGTTTATTATACTCCGTTCTGTAAGACATTTGTGCGAATGCGGATACTTGGGATGCCTGCACTTCCAATTTATAATGTTTTGTGAAAGTGTGTATATTGTTCCATGTACTGACTTGCAGTTCTGCTGATGCCTGTGCTTTGTCCACCGAGGTCATTGCTACCGCTCTTGTAGGGTGGACTTTTAGGCCCGTTGGAATTTGCATGTTGTTTGTATGATACGCTACCTGTATTGTCTGTATGATCCATCTTGCAATAGACCTCTTAGAAGCCTGCTTTGTTTTCCCCCAGAAAAAAAGGATGAGTAGGTTTTCCGGTTTCCTGCATTCTCTCCAGGTATTAGGCTGTGCTTATAGTTCTGGCGACGCGACCGCATGACGTCATCCGTCACCGTTGTAATAGCGATTCCTGCTTATAGTGCAGGAGACGAGAGGGCGACAGGGGGGGGCGTGGCGATGGACATGGAAATCTTGGAGGTCACCATTTTACGAGACTGTAATAGGATCTACCAGTGGTGACTATAGACGCCTTGTCTCATTCGCCTTTCCATTTCCAAGCCGTCACCTGCAGTCTCTTGATGTTGGGGTGGTGTACAGGACCTTGAGACAGAAGGTCCTCCCTGTCTGGTAGTATCCAGCATGGTTCTGTTGATAGGTTGCACAACTCTTCTGAGCCGGTATGGGATAATCGGCATTCTCCTTTCCTCTGATGTGAACTGCTGAGAGACACTGGTGTTCTCTGTCCATCACAGCATCCGCATGGCCTCCCTCTTGAGCGTTGTGCTGCTTGTACACCCGTTGCAATTTATATGTGGCCGCTACCACATTGTCCCTCTGCATTGTCATAGGCTTGCTTTTCAACTGGGCTTGGAAAGCTTCCAGTGCTTTGAAGACTGTCCTTAATGCCTCCAGATTTCTCTAGCAGACTTCTCTAGTGAGCTTGCATTTCTGTTCCACTCCCTTAGGACCTGTCTGGGGTGGACGCATATGCAGTCTTGCCCATTGAACTGCTTCTATGGCAGCCGACATGAGCCCTAGCACTCAGCTTCAGCAAAATGGTTGAGAAAGTCCTGAGTGATCCGACATCAGATTTTCCCTTTTGGTTGCTGATAAATAGTTGTTGCTGTCGCTTGTGTCTAATTGCAGACCTAAAAAGTGAATGCTTTGCGTTGGTCTCCATTTGCTTTTTCCCCCAATTTATGACCAGGCCTAGATCTTGTAGAAATCCAAGTACATAGCGAATGTCGTTTTCCAGGAGTTGTTGTGATGTTGCTTTTAGTAGCCAGTCGTACAGTTCGAATACTACGGAAATATCTTACTCCCCGATTGCTGCTGCTCCCGCCATTACTTCTGTTAAGACTCTGGGAGCAGGCCAAAACAGCAGAGCTTTGAATTGAAAGTGTTTCACTTTGTCTTCTTGCATGGCAAATCTCAAGAATGTTTGGCGAGTGTGGCAGATGGGAATATGCCGGTAAGAATAGCTTCAATCGAATGCTGCCATAAAATCCCCTGGATTTAATGACTCCATTTTGAAATGCTCCCTACAGATACACCGATTTACACATTTTAGATCCTGAACTGGCATGAATTCACCTGTTTTTGGAACAATGAACAGTTGTGTATGTTCCATTTTTTATCTTGATGCTGGAATACTAGAATTAGTCAAAGGAAACAGACATTTCGGCAACCTGTGCAGCCTTTTTTAAAGGAAGTGGAATGTGCTTTAGACCCTCAGGGGTCCAGTCTTTATGGTCCTATGTGTCCAGATGCTTTCAATCCTCTGCCGGTGTCGCGCCTGTGCAGTCCGGCTTCCTTCGATGTCTCATACTCTCGCTGAAGTCATCCAGAGCTCGCGCTTCTGTTGCGTGTAGATGGGCACCGCATCAGTCTCCAAATTTCAGTTTACTCATCCGGGTCTTGTCTTTTTTGTAGATGCCCGTACTCTGTCCTAAATAAGATGGTCTGGCGTTTGGTAATTTGAACATTACGCTGAAGAACTTGCGTCTGAGTCACTCGTCGGTGCTTCTGGATTGTTATAGGTTCCTTTTGCTCGTGCCTGGAATTTTAATGCATCTCTCTTGTTCAGTCCATTGGTACACAAAATTGCCTCTATAATTGTTACAGGAGATCTATTTACCCAGCCTAGGAGTGGTAAAAGCTACCCGATTAAACAAAGGATTACATGCCCCCCCCCCCCCCAACACAAATAATATATTTAAAATGCCACTGTGGGTTGTGTTATGTGGGTTAAACATACAGCATGTTAACTCACTTTATAGAGCATAAGAGCAAGATTGGCCATGGAGACGGAGAACCGCCATAGTCCAACACTGTAAAGCACTTAAACATCTCAAGAGAATGGTCTCTTCTCAAAATTATGGGTACACAGCATGTCAACGCCATAGTCTCTGGAATGGACAAGGATATGCTGCTTATACGTAGGGAAGCTTACTGGCTCTACAGTCTAGAGAAAGTCTTCCCAAAAGGTTAAAGTCACAATCTACACCTTGGGTGTTTTTTAGACTCAAGAAGATAATACTGTGCTGTGTGTGTTTCCCCCAAATTCTGCCCACAGATGTTTCAATGCTTCTGTCTCTGCTCATTCTGTCTGGAGCCTGCAAACCCAAACATCATGAAGGAATATAATACATTTGTTTTATTCCTAATACAAATCACGATTGTTATATGTTTATACAGCTTTATTTGTAGGCAAAGAAATGAGGAACCCCAGTTTGTTTTATTTTAATCACCATCACTATATTTGGTGTAGAGTTAGATTAGATTATATGCAGTTCTTGTTGGGATTCATCAGACACCTTCTCCTCTCACGTTGGGACGTTTATGCAGATATTCACAATCACTTTTGGACCCGAGACTGATGTGGTGCCCATCTCCATGCAACAAAGGGCGCCTGCTGACCACGTGGGTGTGCGACTGCTGGCAGTGACGTGGCACTTCTCACGGCACCTCCTGTCAACACCCCCACCTGATGCTGACAGATTGCTGCAGGGGGGGCTTTGGTTGACTCCGCAAGGCTGTCTGCATGGGACGCAATGTTGGACACCCCCCTCCGCCATAGTCACCTGTTGATCAGAGACCTCCTGAGGGAGACTCCAAAATAATAAAAGTAGAATCGTAGCACAAGCTCCTACCACAAGGTAGGCAGGAAAACACGCGGCACAGGTAAAGGGGGAGGGTTTCTATGTAGGGGAGGTGTCTTATATAGGGCCTATATAGGGGAGGTGCAAGGTTCTTCCTGTCCTACCTCAGGAAGGGGGAGTCTATAACCCATGGTGCTGCCGGATAAACGGACTGGTAAATGGAGTTTTATACAATCCCTTAACATTATTACAGGAAGGATCTAAAGTCCGGTAACATGGCTCCCTTCTATAGGTTAGTGTGAAATGCAAAAAGTTGCCAGGGAGCGAAAAGCTCAATGGTAAGGATCCGTGTATCCACGATTAGTCTGTGTAGGTACATTGTACAGGGTCTGAATTTGGCAACACACACGCCAGGTATTCTACTTACCAGCTTTGTAAGATATTGCATTGGTTTTTGCAATTGATTTCTTGTAACAGAGGTATACTGCCGAGCCCCACTGCAACGAGATTTTTAAAAAAAATTTAGTATTTTTCTTGCTTACGAAAACATTCATACAATGAGCAGATCTGCATTACAACCCAGCAAGCTCACCGTCTTCTGCGTGAATCTGGTTTATAGACTGCCACAGTTCGGCTAATCGTGTGATGTTCCTGCTAGTTTTTGTCAAACCTTCATTGTGAAAGCCACATAAAAACCCAGGAGGGGCCAAATATAAAATTAGATGGAAATGGCTAGATGGACATGGTTCGTTGCCAGCCATATAAAAAATTCATGTGTATATTTGGAAACGGACAGGACATTAAGATAAGTGAAATGGAAAGAAGGCCCTCCGTTGTCTTATTTGAGATCTAGTACAGGGGTGCTCTATTCCAGTCCTCAAATTCCCCCCTCTCCCCTTCCAAAAAGTTGGGTTTTAAGTATAGTCCTGCTTCAGCACAGGTGGTGCAGTCAAAGAATGGACCACTTATGCTAAAGCAGGTATATACTGAAAACTCGACCTGTTGGGTGGGGGTCTTGAGGATTGAGGACTGGAATTGAGCACCCCAGATCTAATACCCAGTTTGGAAATTACCCCGATTGGGAACCATATGCTAACATCTGAGTGCACGAGACATGCAGTTGGATGTTATTGATGAATTGATTGGATCTCGCAAGGTATTTATTTTTTTCAAAGATATATCAATTTAATTATTTTGGGTTCTCCTGATTTTTTTCCTTTTTTTTTTCCCTTCATTCCTTGTTTGTTTTCTGAAATACATTTTTTCTATATATTTTTGTAATTTGGTAATTTTTTGTAGATGTCATTGTCACAATTCTTTTTCACATTCTACTGTTCATTTTTTTTTACCTTACCTGGCTAGAAGGGCACTTATTTTCATATGCATTTATATATTATTGGGTTATCAAACGTATAGTTTTGGAAACATTTTCTTTTTTTCTTAAAATAGGACTACTGAAATAAAGTTGTTTTTATAAAGTGCATTTTGAGTGCCGATCCCTTATTTATTCTGTGTCTTTAAGGTGGCCCTTTTTGGGATGAGGGGCTCCAAATTACTAGCACCAATGACCTTGTAAGGTGAATCTGACCAATATATAAAAGGGAGTGACAGGACATAGTGGTGAGAGGGGGGGGGACGGGGGGATTCACAAAATGTGTGCAATTCAAGAAAATAACAAAAACGTTCCAGTGAGAGTAGGGAGTGACAACCATGTTCCCAAAAAACAAACAAAATTGAGAACTAGAAAAAAAAAAAATACAAAGAAAGTCCATAGTATCTAATATACCAAAATCAAATTTCAAAAGAAGATTGTAAGCTCTTCGGGGCAGGGACTCCTTTTCCTAATGTTTTACTTTTGGTCGGATGCGCTTATTCCTATCATGTCGTGTGTATTACTGCTGTAAAGCGCCATGTACATAGATGGTGCGATATGGATATAGACACACACATGAATAAGTGACATATAAACTTCTAAGGGATAAAAACACAGTAGCCCAACAATCTACACAGCATATGTAAGGAGGACGACGACGACATGCTTATTATTACATGCTTTAGTAATTACATGTGATTGTATCCAGAACAAAAAAAAAAGGGCGCAAATAATCTTAAGATATATAGAAAGAGGAGGAAAATAGTGCAATATGTTTAAAAAATAAAAAAAAAGTGATAAGAGTTAAAGATAGGGTCGATGCACTCACAAAAGTAGACGATTTCCAGGCTTATAGTGCAGTATACCGTTTAAGTTTTTCTTGCTGGACAATCCCCGATGTTTTATTCTCAAGGTACTGTACATACAAAGTGAAACATACGAAAATATATAGTGCAATAGCTCTATAAAAGGGGGGAATTCCGAGGAAGGCGCGGACGCAGTGAAACGCATTGGGTGGACAGCAAGCAGAGACTCCATTACAGAAGACGCTGGATCGACATCTTCCCCGCCGCCCTTCGTGATGTGACGATCCGAAAGTGCGGCCATGAGAACTTGCTGGGGATCGGAGGACTGGCGCCTGCGTTGTCTGGCTGCTGTAAATGGTTTTTGACCCAGTGTGGTCTACATGCATGTAATAAAGGTGGAGTATGCGAGTGCGTTTACACTTATCTACATTCCTTTTATCTTTATAAAAACGGTATTATACCACTTTTGCTTCTTTTATAAACTATATGGAGAGATACAACTGATCCGTTCACCACGGAGAAGAATTTTCAGGGATTCCCGTCTCATAATTTCACCTTTGCATTGAATGCATAAACGCTTGAATACTGTCTGTACCACGCAAGTGCGTCTTCCCGCCCCCCCCCCCCCCCCATCTTCACAGTCATTACATATTGCAATATATATTTTTCTATTTTTGTCTTGTATATACCTTGAGAATGATACAGCAGGGATGTCCCATCAAGAAAAACACACACTACTTTTTGCGGTGTATTTAGATGTGCGTATTGTATTCATTTGGCTCCCGCCTCCTGCATCCCATGGTGCCTCCCTGCTTGCGTTTCCAAGCGTTTGAGTCATGGCGCTTGGTTGCTTTGGGATGGGGACGTAGCAACCTCTACCAGTCTGTGCAGGGGGGTCTTTTATGGCTGTCTAGGTTTCATTGCCTTATGACACGAGTGCCATGGGGGGGCGGAGATAAAGCAGACTTACTATCAGTGGCTGAAACAATAGCTTCCAGCTTAGCTTGAGAAAGGGTAAAGAGGCCTGAAATGTCACAGTGTGATGGTCTTTTAGATTATTTGCTATTAAAATGTACGTTTTGATACTTCCAATTCAAGTGCTGTGGATCCATTTTTTACCAGAGTCCAGGTAAGTTTCAGAGTTGCAGAGGCCTCACGCTATCACCCGGCATTTAATTTAAATGCCTCGGGGAAGAGCGTGGGACCTCTGCAACCGCCCACGCCCCCCCCCCTCCCCCCCAGACAAATCCAGCGCCCCCACTTTGCGCACCGCTGGTCTAGATTACCCTGGAAGAGGAGTCACAGAGCACCCTATAATGTGGATCTTACCATGCTGCTGTTGAGATTCTTTTCCACTTTGCAAAACGTGTATGGCGGGTTCTCTCCTTTGCTTGGTATAATTATGCAGACATCTGTCACGGCCAAGGAATTCTGGGTCATATTCTCCGAGGCTCTGCGGTAGGTGATATACACCCTTTGCGAGGTGCTGCCACTGATATTGGCAGGACGTCCATATGGAGTAGCTTGAATTATCTGGCAACCCTGTTTTAATCTTTCTTTCCCCTCATACAACACCCTGAAGGAAAGAAAATGTATTTTACAATCCAGAAAACTATCCTATTTCCCGACAGAATGCGCATTAGTAAGAAGACGACGATCAGATTGTAACCCCCTGTGTCTGCTACCAGGACAGGACATGGCCCCTTTAAGAATTACCTTCCACTGGGCCATGTGACTGTGCTTAGCCAGTGCAAGGACAGTTGGTGACAGTGGAAGAGGGGGAGAGGCTGGGGAGTTCTACTGAGAGCTAATGGAGTGAGGTTGTGTGCAGATCCCTCCAGTACAAAGGGGTCTGCATGAGCCCCACATAGAGAGAGGGAGAAGAGGGACCCTGCAGAGAATGGTTCCTGTTATAAGCAGCAGCAGCAGCAGCAAGGCTGCGCTTATAGTGCCGGCGACAGCGACGCAACGTTGCGTCAAAACAAATGCATTTCCGCCGTCGCATGCGCTTATAGTAAGCGCGACGGAACGACGGCTTGGTCGCAATCGCAGGAAGTCATCTCAATTTGCCTTTTGCAGCGACCGCAGCCTGACGACACCGTCTCGTCGCCGTCACTATACGCGTAGCTTAAGCAGCAGCAGCAACAAGCAGCAGCAACAAGCAGCAGCAACAAGCAGCAGCAACAAGCAGCGGCAACAGCTGTAAGCTGCAGCAGACAGAGTAGCAGTAAGCAGTAGCAGCAGTCTGCAGGCAGGCTCTTTGATCCAAGTATCAGGGGATTATCAGCCTCCAGCCTAAGGAAACGGTGAGTAACTACAAAGAAGATCTTCATCACCAAGACAAGTGATGCGAGACACAGGCCTGCCACGGTACCACACTAACCACCATGATCTCCAACTTTATGTGCTGGCGCATATACCAGGACTCTGTATGGCACAGGGTGGTCCGGGGTAATACAAGACTCTCCAATACCTAGGATTGTGCATCGCTGGGGTTGTACTGCAAGTGTAACACTGGTACTGTGCTGATCCTCAACCAGCGAGGTTTGCGGTGATGGTTTAAGAGTTGTGTTTATACCTTTCCTATTGTTCATAAAATTGTTATAACTACCCTGGTGTCGTGCCCCGTTTGTATGACCACGTGCTCAGCTGGTAAATACACGCAGCACAAACGGGGAGTAGAACTCAGGACCCCGCATCAGCAAAAAACATATAAGTCTGAGGTAGTTAACGGAGGGGTAACATTGGAAGCACTGCTGAGATTTTCACCATAAAGGGGGGCAAAAGCGCAGGGATATCTACTGATACTGTCCATTAAAAAAACGTGACGGCGACAATTTTGTCCAGTGAACAAGGTTTTTTTGTCACCATGAGTGCCACCATCTTAACCGACTGGTGCTCCAGGGCGGGATTAGAACGTGACAAGGCCTTTTTAGTAACAGGAATCCCTAACACTGTGGATGATGAAGGTATTAATGGGGTGCTTGAAACAGTGCAAGTGTGGGGGTGGGGGGGGGGAATCCAGATTTAAAAAAGTGTGTTACATTATGATGAATATTTTTTATTATATTCTGTGTATGCTCTTAAGTTATTGACCCACAGACAGTACCCACAAGTGTACCCGGGGGTAGATGCCACAACTTTGTGGACTATTATTACTCAATATAGTCCCGCTGTTGCAGTTCATGACCTGCCCCCCTAACCGACTGGTAGAGTAAAATAATTATTACTGAAGGAAGGGAAGACTAGATGTACTTGAGTGAGATGGGTGCAGCCACCCCAAAACCCTTGAACGAAATTTCTGCCCCTTCCTCCGAGGCCCTATTACAAGCGGTGGGACAAGTACTAGACATAGTCATGAATCCCATCAGTGAGAATAGCCCCTACCAACAACTAAGGACATTCTCTGGGGTGAAGCCTATCCCTGAAGGGGAGGATGATTTTGAAAATTGGATGGATACTGATACCCAAATGGTGCGTGACTGGCTGTGTTCTGATGGGGAGAAGCGAAAAAGGATTACAGAAAGTATGAGAGCCCCAGCATTAGATGCTATGAAGACGTTGCGCGTGCCGTCCTCAGAGACGACAGTAATCAATTATCTGGATGTACTGGAAAGTGCTTATGGGACCACGGAGAGTGCTGATGATCTGTACGATACGTTTAGGAATTCTCTACACCAGGATGAGGGAAAGTTCTCCGAGTACTTACATAGAATAGAGAAGCTACTGTACCACGTGGTATTAAGGGGAAGAATTGAAGCTGGTCAGGCCGACAAGGAGAAAGTAGAATAAGTCGATCGGGGTGCATTATTGGACGATTTAACCGTGAGACGACTACAGAGAGACAGGAAAGAGGACCCCCCAACGTTTGAACGGCTTATCTGGGAAGTGCGTGCGGAAGAGGACAAGAAAGAGACGCGAGCGGCACTTAAAACTACAATTACCCAAGCCAGGGTAGCTGTCGCCTGTGCAGGAGGCTGTGAGGAGAACGGTGCTAGCAACGCAGAGCTTACAAAACAAATTCAAGAGCCAACGGTGCAAATAAACACATTGACGATGGCTGCGGCACCCAAAAAAGAAGGCCTCAGCGGGTACTCTTTCGGATACGCCCCGGAACGGTTCCCTAGAAATCAAGGTATGAGTTGTTTCCAGTGTGGGGAACATGGACATCAGGTTGCGTACTGCAAGGCAGCAAAGGCAAAAGAAGCCATCAAGAAGAAGGGAAATGACAGAGGGACCTGGTAAGGGAGCATGCCAGGCCCCATGCGAAGAGAAGCTCCATTACTACTGCGAGCATCTGCGGGTACCCCAATCTGCCAATTGGGATTCTTGGCCCTTCTGCCCGAGTGATGGCGTCTATTGAAGGAAAACCATGCAAGGTTCTTCTGGATAGTGGATCACAAGTGTCTATAATCTTCCAATCATGGTACAACCGATATCTGCGACAATGCCACTGCAGCCGCTGAATGGACGTGTTGTGTGGGGCCTCAGTGACGCTAGCTATCCGTACTTGGGCTACGTGGTCGTGAAGTTGGAATTTCTAAAGGAAATAGCTCGGGTAGCCGGACCCCTTGAAGTAGTGGCACTAATATGTCCTGAAGCGCGTGAAGGAGGAGAAGATGGAGCAATAATAGGAACAAATGCCATCTTCAGCAGACTAGCAAAGTGGTGCCAGACTGTTGGAGGATATGATTATGATCGGACATTCACCCTATGTGTTTGAAGGCCTACCGAAGAACCGAGAATGAAGCCACTAAAGTCTTATGACCCCATAGGAGAAGTCTGTTGGGCCAGTGTTCGTTCGAAAAAAGTGCCTCCCCACCATGTATGTCAAATTGAAGGACAAGTGTCAGTTCTGTGTGACGTCTGTCACATCGTATCCGAGAAAGGAGTGACCTCCGCTCCTTCAACATTAGAGGCTATTGCATCAATACAAGATAATGACTCCAATAAACAAAAGATTAAACATTAGTTGCTGGGGAAGCCAACAGAGCATTATCTGGCTGTACAAAGGGATAAAGTCTTATATCTGTGCTCACATTAGACCAGTGGCGGCCAACTCCAGTCCTCAAAAGGCCACCAACAGGTCAGATTTAAAGGATATCCCTGCTTCAGCACAGGTAGCTCAATCAGTAGCTCAGTTGAAGACAGCCACTAATTGAGCCCCCTGTGCTGAAGCAGGGATATCCTTAAAACCCAGCCTGTTGGTGGCACTTGAGGACTGGAGTTGGCCACCCATGCACTAGACAAACAGTTTAAATTAAATGGGAAGCTCTGCTGTGGATCACACTTAATTTAACTCTTTAGAACAGGGGTGTGCGTAAAGTTTCCCCCCCATGCTCCCGCCCCCTCCCACCCCTGCTCGGGCATCAAATGATGCCGCAGGGTCATGTGACATAATTTTGCCATGGTAACGCAACGTCACGTGATACCAGCGGCGTAATTTCACACAGAGTTACCATGACGACGCTTCGCCGAAGACAAGGTAGGAGAAAGTTACAGGGGCCTTGCGCGGTCCTCCGGCATTTAATTTAAATGCCTTGGGGGAAGAGCGAGGGATCTCTGTAAACGCCGTGCCCCACCTGGAAAATCTTGAGCCCCCCCAGTTTGCACACCCCTGCTTTAGAACATGATGCATTTATGACTTGAACATGTAATCATTCTTTGCACATGAAATAAAAATGCAGAAAATAAGTGATATCTCATTATTAATTTATAGAGGTTGGTTTAATACAGAATAAATAAATGCCTCCTCGAGTAAGACTATTAAACATATTTGAAGCGCCTTGGCTTATTGGGTCACGAGGCTCTAAGAGAAATGATCTCCTTCAGGCTCTCACTTCCTGGAGCATTAACCTCCGGGATTTAATAAAGAAGAATGTCCCGTTTGTTACCCTAACCAAAGTGTTTTACATGTACTTGGTGTCTGCTTTAAGCAGCCAATAACAATGATTGTAATAAGCACCGAGAACATTTCAGTAGTACAAAGTTATGCAGAGGCACTCCCAATGCCAATATAAGTTATAATAAAAAAAAAGAGAAGCCCTTGGTGCAAACTAACCCACCAATACCATATGTTCCAAATAGAAACCTATCGTAGAGTTATGTAGGAAAAAAAAAAAAAGAAGATGGAAGCGCACAAGTAATTAGGCCAAATTGCTATGGTTTACTGCATGGTAGTGGGCCAAACAAAAGTTAGACCGCGGTCAGGGCGAGTGCGACAGCGCGCGCGGCATGATCAAAATGCCTTAAGGCAATGATCATTGACCGCGTGCGCATGCACCAGCGTGATGGGGTGTGCAAAGAATCAAATAAATTTGATTCTGTGGCGTGACAGCCAGGTCACGTGAGTGGTTTGCCCAAGGAAGGCGAACCAGCTCTGTGATGTCACACCCCCCCCTCCCCCCTCCGTCGCGTCTACCCAGGCCACAAATCGCTGCAGCTAAAGGCGTGCGTGAGGTCCCGGTCGTGAGCGCCCGTTCACCCTGGCCGCGGCCTAACGTTTCAGGGACACGTACATTTTGTCTGAGGAAGGGGTTGTGTCCCCGAAACGTTACTTTAGTTCTGCCCACTACTATGGCATAAGTACTTTGTGCCTCCATCTTTTTTTTCTACATTGAAAACATTTCAGGGGCATTCTAAAAACCCCAGCACTTTATATTGCATGTATCCACCAAAGCGTGAGAGGTAACAGATGAGAAAGCAAACGGCATAGACTTACTATACCCACTGCAGTCGCCTCCCAACACTTACCCAGCAGTAACAATTTCTGTGCATCTCTGAAGCAGAGACTGCTGATCTAGCAGATATATCTCGTCTACAAAGATAGCTGCATTGAATGCATATTTAAACAACCGAGAGGCATTTTGAGATTAGCATTTTAGACATGTAATATTCCATTTTAGAAGGTATACAGATTACAATAAGCAAACATTGCTATGTATCCATAGCAGGCACCAAAAGCTTTTATTGAAAAAATAAAATAAAAAGGGAAGATTATCTTGGCCTTATTGGGAGACGAGTAAGGAGACTAAAGCTGCTAAAAGGCACAGTTGAAATTTGGTTACAGATCTCAATACATTAGTCATAGGACAAGTAACAGATAAAAGGCCGAACATACCAAGTAACTAACAAAAGTTAATGCCTTAATGTGGGGACTCACCCCAGATCCGTGAGAGGTGGCTTGTCTCTTCCTCTCCTGTAACAAAGATAAATCTGGGGCCCTCTGAGGCTTCCATTATTGAGGTCGGCCGAGACTCCAGTTGGTGTAGAGTCCATACAAATATACCCCTGAGGCACCTCCTCCCCCATGGATCTTATTATCACTGTCACGTCTGTGATTGGTTCCTTTGGTTTGGCGGTTTTATGGCAGGCATCATTAAAGTGTATTTCTTCCTCTAGTGGTTTGGATGCATCAGTCAACCCTGCGACCACAAAGTAGTCAGCCACACGTGGTCCTTTGTCTTCCATCATATTCTGTGCCGGTGGGAGACAACTGAAAAACACAAAAAACAACATTAAATAACCCGCTCACTCACTCAGCAAATGTATTGCAAATAGAGTTTCATTTTATTTAGATGCTATTTGGAATGTAAAAACATAATATATAAAAATAAGGTATTTCCACCAATCTGTGGAAAGATTTCCTAATCTGTCATTCTCGTTTGCCAATTTGAGCCAGGAAGATGATATGGCAAAGAAAGCAAAAGCGTATTATATAAACTAATAGGTATATGAATTCCGATATTCTTGACTAGAGATAGACTAAACCATAATGTAGAAATGCAGGCTGCAGGAATTCTGTCTCCACATTATGGGAAAATGTAACAAACGTCTATCTTTCTAAACAAATAACAAGCGTTTTTTAGGCAGAATGTGCGGCGTTATCTACGCACACACTGGCATTTTTCTAAATATGTAAATTCAAGCAATTATTATCTATGAACAAGTCAACAAAGAGAAAGTGGGTCACAACTTAACACGTTTGTTGTGTTAGTGGCATGACACTACAAGTACGTTCAGAGAAGAAAGAGTAAACATGGAACAGGCTTATTTGACAAGCAGCATTAAATATTTAAAAACCTTAACTTCATTAAAAAAAAAAAAAAAACATTCTCAAAGTACTGCCAGTAATAAAAACATAAAACAAAAGTGACACGGTCTGCGTGAAATGAGCATATAAATGTCAGTGCTCGGTTTTATAATGAGCAAAGAACAATGTTCCTCTTTTGTTTTGATGTGTCAGGCTGTTTGCATTTTCTATAAATGAAACGCGATGAAAGTTTGTAGCCATGAACAGAGCAATAAATGGAATTTTAAAGCCTTGAAAACAGACCACACATTGGTCAGATATGAAGACTATAATTGAAAGCACAAACTGTCATTACAGCAGTCTCCATTAAAATGGCTTTTATACCAGAGGCCACATAAGCAAGAAAGGAGCTGCTAGCCAAGAATGACAAATTCAAATGTTCCTGGGATAAACCCTGTAGCATTTCAGTATATTTCCCACATAGCTAAAAGTACCAATTTTACCATTTTCTAAAGTGGTCTTTAAAAGGCCTGAGCAAGGTTTTAATTAAAGGCAATGCTACTTTGGAAGTTTGAAACATGGTTATTCCAAATAATAGGCAATCACGAAACGTGACACAGAGCTACGCCATCTGTTGCAATCAGGCATTTCTGTTCAAATACATTTCGATAATGAAGAACCACAAGTTTATCCCAAAACTCCTTTAAAATCAACTGGATTATGACATCCGTGAAACTGTTTTGACAAAAACACAGACAATTGTAGGAATGCACACGGTTATCAGACTTTGAGACTCGATATATAATCCCAGGTACATTTTATAAAGAAGTAGTATTTTTTCTTTAACTCGTTGCAGCCGGCAGGATTCACAATGATGAATCATTAAGAGATCCGATTGGGAAAATCAAACAATAAACAATGATCTAGAATGAATCAATATGTATTCCCATTATTTATTTCCCATTATGCCTCAAACCAATATTTTTCAATAACTAGCATCACACTGTGGCGATACCTTGATACTAGTCTTGCTTACCACTCTCACATCTGAATTAGTAAATAAATTAATTTGGTTACTCAGAGTGCACGCAATTGAGTATTCCAGTTCCTGTCTGTGGAGAGAAACACTGCTTTTTACGTCGCTCAAGCCAATACAACCATAATTTCTACTTGTGACGATAGTGAGGGTTTGGCCCGGGATTAACGGGGTTACCCCCCAAGGGCCCCCTCTAACCTCACCAGGGAGACAAGGGGTTAACTGGGCTGAGGCCCAGAAATGTGATTTGACCCTTGTTATAACATGAAAATGCTTATTCCCCTGTGTAAATGATGTTGTTGCTGGATCAGTGTCTGCATAACACACCCACTGGGTCATAAGGGGTTAATGAGCTACAGTTTAAGAAAATTCCACTGTATGGTGTCTTTTCAGGAAATCTGGACTTCAAAGGGCTTAATTGAAGTTGAATGTGAAAAGCAGAAGGGTTTTTTAGTGTACAGTATTTTAATACCTGTTTGCAGCCAGCCCCTGAGTCTTGGGGTGCAGCCTCAGGGGAACCCCCCCCCCAAGTACCCACATATTAAAAATATCACTTTGTCATAAGAGGGACATATATTTTTGATAAAGTGCTTTTCTGGGGCAGTTTTTGAAATATACCGGCAGAATGCTAATGGTGTGCTAATGCTAATGTACAGGCAGAATGCCAGCCCTTTTGTAATGCAAGAGGAACCAAATGGTCTTGACACCTTAAAGCTGGGTTACCTCTGTATGCTAGATAGGACATCTTGCTAGGCGTGATACATAGTGATCAAAAAGTAATTACCTAATTGTTTATGCGGGGAGCTAAAAGCCTGCTTCAAAAGGTTTTATTGATGGGGCCAGGGTGGGGCTACCCCAAGCAGGATATCTGAATGGGTGTCCTTATTAAATATAAAAATATTATGAGATGTCCTTGGCTGAAAATGATAAGAATTACATATTTGTATCCGTGGGATTTAGCATATCTTTTTGAGTCTAAACACTGTGTATTTAACCGCTAAGAAATGCCAGATATTAATATCTCTATTCATTTTCATATTACACTGTAATGTTTGGTCTCTCTGCGAGCGTCAGGTGTGACGGAATGTATTAATATGTCTCACCTGCTTGTATGTATTACGGAACGGAAGTTAGGCAATGATTTGCAGTAAATATGAAATTTTGGTTGAGTTCTGAGAAACTGAAACCCCCTGTTATGATAATGAGCAGGAAAGGCTAGGATTCACATTGCCTGGTCATCAAAGGCTAAATTGCTAATTGCTTATGCTTGGCCCAACGGACAAAAGGAACTAATCAGAAAAGTGTGACTTTTCACACTGGAAGTCCAAACTGAGCTTCAAAAGCTTCAAAGGGACTTTTGCTAGCCGTCGCGGCACCTAGGGTTAAAGCGATGAGTTTGACATAGTATATAAGTCAAAGCCACCCTTTACCCATTGTTCTTCATGCAAATGTTCTTCATGATCTTCATGTCTGCATGTCATCAGGCCTGTGTCTTTATGCAAGGTCTTGGGATGATGCAGGTATTGCTGTATGACCTGCCTGTCTTGCTGTGATGTCAACTGAAATATATGGGAGAAGTGGCCCAGTCTGTATCCTGATGGCCTTCTGTCCTAATCTTTAAGTAAGTGTCTATATTTTGCCTGTTATTTGTACATATCTGTTGTGTTCACCTTTATCAAGGAATAAATTACATTTTATCATATCTAAGTCTCGTCCCAGTTCAAACCCAGGTATATATATTTATATATAGTTTTGGTGTAAATTACAGCCTGTCATAAGCTACCGTGACACTACTCGGCCATTTTTTCATCTATTATTTGTCAACTATATGACCGATCAGGATTTCTAAGTAACATGGTTCATTTTTAAAGCAGCAGTCTGCATTGATTGCCATTTAACGCATTTAGATATTGCCTTCCCTTTACAACCCTTTTTATTCTTTAAATCTGAAGCTTCGTTCAGGAGATAAGCGTTTGACATTAAGGGCCTCATGCAGAGAGCAGCGCTATTAACAATCTCGCCATTTTCCGGCGAAAATCGCGCTAAAAACAGCCGAAAATGGCGAGGTAGGAAAAAAGCGCCATTTTTTTTTTCTAATTGAAAATCTCGCCGCGCAGCTGGCGAGAAACTACATCTCGCCAGTCTGAAAAATATCCAAATTCAGAAAGGCGCGCTCGCCATCTAGCGGCTGTTTTTGGCGCGATTTTCGTCAATTTTCTCCGCCAACTAAAGTTGGCAAGAAGCAGGAGCTCGCCGGCTATAGGGAAAAAAAAAAAATGCGCAAATTTTTTTTTCTCCCTTTCAGCTGCGCGCATCTCCTCATTTACAATTCTCCACATGCAGTAATGCTAAAAAATAGCGGATTTCGCCCATTTCTGCATACGGAGAATAAAACTCTCCATTAAAGCTACTTTTTCTTAAACTCTCCAATTTATTCTAGCGCTGCTCTCTGCATAGGCCCCTAAATGTCTGGGAGATTAAAATGAAGCTGTCCACAGAACCCAGTGCAGGCTAAAGGTTACGTCAAAAGCTAGAGCAGGGGTCTCCAATCTACAGCCCGGGGCCTCATCAGGACCCCCACAAGATTTTAACAGGCCCGCGGCATCTTGAAATATATATATTTTTGCTCCTTATATATCATTTCCCAGTGTAAGCACACCATCGTTTCTTTGTAATTATCACATTTCTCTTTTGTTCTGAATCATATCATGCGGATTATCCCAAAAAGATCCAAATAAAACTTATTCATTCATTTATAAAATATATAAATAGATTTTTTTTTCCTTCGGCCCACGAAAATGTGTAGAATATACGATGTGTCCCTCGTACTGAAAAGTTTGGAGACCACTGAGCAAGAGGTAAAAGAGCAGGAGAGATACTAACATTACAGCATAGGAGTTAAACCCATACAGGCGGCTGCTTTAAGGGGGGGAAATCTAACCAATTGGCTACAGTAGATTTAAAGAGAAATATTGCAGACTTCACGGAGTATAACATTTTCACATAGTGTTATTATGCGTGTTCTTCTCACATCATTAGGCACAATATTGTCTCACAGTGAGCTGTTACTATTCCAGTAATCTCATTCACTATACGAGCACCATATTGGGAGTTACGTTTCAGCCACGGATATAAGTATTCTGTAAAGCTGTAATCTCTGCACAAATGTGTATCATTTACTTAAAACTCCAAAATGCTTTGAATTATTTAAAACACATTAACAGTAATGGCTAGTAAGGTTACATTCTGGACAGACAGGCAGCTTTTTTTTTCTTTTAAATAAATGCACAACATATCATTGTTGGCAGCATATGATTATTCTGACGTACTCAACCCCGTGAATACTGCGCTCTTTTCAAATGAAAGCTTTCATTAAAAGGAACAATCCGCCCGAACATCCATTTTTATTTTTTGTTACTGGATTGGATTGCGGAAACGCTATTTTCAGCTCTGAAGTTGCCTAGATACATACTGGTGAAGTTACCGCTGTTCCATCCGTGGTTTTTAAAGGGGATTTAATATGGCTATCCAATAGGAACCGACAACCAATGATATTGCGGCTTTCAGGTGGCGGGAGGTTTGGCAGCCATTTTGTTTCCCCCGAGAGATTTAAACCCAGTAACTTTACCGTTAAGTATCTCTGACAGCCAGGGGGTCCCAGGAGCTGAAAAGTTTTATTTGGCTCAGGGGGGAAGCCATGGTTGACCATGAAATAAAAATGGGGGTACGGAAAAAAAAAATCAGTTATGAGGAACTGCTTCTTTCATGCAGGGAAGGAACTAAAATCTGGGTCAATCTGATATCGTCAAAATTAGTCTAGTGTATAATACACAAGACAAACACGAGTACACACTTCATTCAGTCTTATGTTTAATAAAATTGCAGACCCCCATCTACAATCCACACAATGCACATCTTAGGAATTCAGAGCATATAAAGACTTCCCTTGATCAGACCGCTTCTTCAGTGTTTCCACTAATGAAAATTGGCGTGCAATACGTTTGACCAGTAAAAATTCCTCAAGTTGCACTGAAAACTGAAACAGACAAAACAGATGGTGGAATCCTTGAAAAGGAGTTTTGATTTCCCAGAAGTGCAAAAACAAGAACATATTTTTCGGCAGTGAATGTATCACTGAACACAAACTGAGACGATAGACTCATGTTTAATTGCCCTTTTAGTAAACAGTCAGAGTAGAAGGGATACAAGCTTTGTTGCACAGGGGAAGGATTAGGTCTGTAGGCAAGATATCATGGGGAAGCCTAAAATATCTTCACTGGCAACTGCTACAATGATTGCACTTCTAGACAGAGGAGAGTGCATCCTGTAATTTAGTATTTCACGAGAATATAAAGACAGGAGTGTGGGTAAATGGTCAGTTTATACATTAACCAAGAGCACAGAAAAAATAGCACAGCCTATAAAAAGGAATGAAAAGAGAAAAGTAATGGGGAAAAAAGGACCAGGTGACAAATCGTTCTGCAATGACCACATCAAGCATGGCAGCACTGGAAAAGTTGTATAGTACGTGTACATGTTAGATTTAGAATAGCTATGGCCCAAAGCCCCACAGCATTGTAACATACAACTTATACACAAATCATTTTCTCTACAACAGCTCGATTTGAGCGGGAACCCAAAAATGCTCCTTTAAAAACTAAAATGGCTCTCTGGGATTCTTACACAGGAATTGGTTTAAAAAATTTTTTTAAAAAGTCTCTCATGATGAAAAGTAGTTTGTAGGTGTTTAAAATGTTCCTGGAATGGCCTCTGACACCAAGGAACAAGGTCCAAAATATTCAGTGTTTCATGTGTGTTTTTATCAGTGTTCCTGGTATGTAAGGATGTTTGCTAAGAGATGACTTGTCACTTTGTATCTTGTCCAATCCCTTTAACTCTAGAGCCTCGGACATGCTTACCGCTTGCTGGTGGAAGAGCGCTGAGCCGCGCTCCCGCTGAGCACTGAGCCCCTACAGCCGCAATTAGAGCGGCTTTAGTAGGGGCTCGCACACACGTCAGCACGCTTGGGGAAGCGTGTGTCTGACGGCGTTTTGAAATTTCCCCACTTGCCGGAGCGCAGGGCCGGTCACGTGAGCGGTTCGCCCAATGAGGGTGAACCAGCTCCGTGACGTCACTGGCCCGCCCCCGGATGGCACGCTGTGTAAGGCCAGGGAAAGCACCGCTTTCCCTGAGCCTCAGCGCGCCTCAGCACTGTTTGGGGCACTATGTCCCAGGCCTAAGGCCTCGGGAGGCGCGCTGCTGAGCGGCTTTAGCAGGGGCTCGCTTACGCTTACGCAAGCGTGATGTCACAGGCTTTCTCCCCCCCCCCCCGGCGGCGCGCGGTCTAAGGCCAGGGAAAGCACCCGCTTTCCCTCAGCCTCAGCGCGCCTCCATCCGGTTCCATTCACCCTGGACGCAGCCCACAGGACTGCAGCCGTGCTGAGGCGCGCAGAGGCTGAGGGAAAGCGAGTGCTTTCCCTGGCCATGGTCCGGGGGCGTGTCGGGGGGGGGGGGGGGGGCTGTGACGTCACGGAGCTGGTTCGACCTCATTGGGCGAACCGCTCACGTGACCGGTCCTGCGCTCCCTTGAGCGCTTGAATTTAAAATTTTGCCAAGACTTACGCTTCCGCACGCTTGCGGAAGCGTAAGCGAATCCCTGCTAAAGCCGCTCTCATTACGGCTGCAGGGGCTCACTGCCGAGCAGCAGCGCGCCTCAGCACGGGTCAGCGCCTAAGCGCTGACCATGCCCGAGGCCTAAGCTTTTCTTTTTTAGCTCACCAGAAAGCGACAAAAACAGAGCAGGAAACAGACTGTCGTCATTGAAGAGATAGGAAGATGTACAAAACATGTTATAAAAAAGGAACAAGTGCTGTAGATCAAAAGTCAGTTAGTTATATTTAGCATATAAAGCGGGGGAGGAAAGGGTAGAAATACCAGCTACATGCCCAGAGGAATTATAACAGACATCATTGGGAAGACCAAGACCATAGGCAGTACTCAATAACATAGAGAGAAATAGAACCGCTCACCTACATTTATCCCATTACAGTCCTGTTTTTTGATTGCACCGGTCAATGGACTGCCTAAATTTTATTTCATTAGAAGGGACTATTACAGTCCTGTTTTTTGATTACTATATATGTATTGAGTGCTCAAATGGGGTTTCTTTGATCCTTCTTTGGATCAATACCTAGATAGTACTCAATACAGGCAGTCCTCGGTTATCCGACACAATGTGTTACTCAAAATGGCGTCGGATAGCGAAGCGTTGTAAAGCGAATCACATTTTCCCATAGGAACACTGTTTAAATCAAACGTTCCGTTTCTGAAGGCATTTTTAATGCTAAAACACACAAAATATTTTACTCAAACAATAAGATTATGCTGCACACACATACATTATGATGTAAAGATTCTATTTATTGAATCCAGAACTGTATAATAAAACTGTTAGACATGTTTAAAGGCATAAATACACCACTAAACCTTCACACAGACTGATCTGGTTGATTTCCCTGACTGCAGCTTTCTGATTGACATAATGTTACAACTTTGCAAAGCGTCGTAAGAGCATCGGATAAGCCATTCGTCGTAAAGCGAAGCGTCGTAAAACGAGGACTTACTGTAATGGCAAGTAAAAGATCCTCAAGGACTTACTTGACCCAAATCTATAAACGGAACTTGCGGCCTCTCTGCGCCCATGTTGACCACATTCGTACCTTTATAAACACCAACGCTATACTTCAAACATGGAAAAACATATTTTAATCAGTCTTTTATAGATCTGAAAAGGAGAATAGAGTAAAATCACCCTTGGGCCGCGACCTTGGTGCGTGCTACGGCACGCAATGCTGTAACCAAATGCAGGGGATCTATGGGGACGGCCATAGTGAGCGCGTACGCGAGGAAGCGCGACGGTGCGGCAGATTTTTGAAGAGACAAACTATTTCGTGTTTTTTCGCACGACGGTCGCATCACGTGAATGGTTCAGCCAAGTCCACAGATCGCTCAGGTGATAGGTGCACGCGACGCCATGAGCTCCGTCGCGCGCGCCTGCACTTAGTGTATACAGACACCTCCCACATTTCAGTATACACACACACCTCCCCCATTTCAGTACACACACATACACACACACACACACCTCCCCCATTTCAGTATACACATACACACAACATAATCCCTTTTGATTTGTTTCATATCATATTTCAACAAAATGAATAAAGGAAGTACTACAGTCTCAGTGAATGGAGATTGGTGTACATGGTCATGATAAGAGTCATGATATGGTTAACACCATCAATGCTAATCTGCTGCAGGTGCCTCTGGCACAATCAATGTACAAACAAAGCAGCAACTCGCTTTTGGAGAACATCCTTCAACCCTACTGAAAAAGAATAAACCTGTAACGACATAGACATAGCATTTTGGATGTAATAAATGTATATTTTGCCCTAACTTAGTATTGTGCTGATAATATAGATCATTTCATCATCATCCTTTATTTGTTAAGTAAATACAGCCTCCACTTAAGAGGACATTGCAATTCTTTACAGTCAGTTTCAGAACAAACGGTGGACACCCTATGACTGCCGCCAAAGGCTCTCCACCATTGGAGCAACACAGATGTAGACTTGTGATCTTATTCTGACTATCCCTTATCTCCTTTACCGTGCACCACGACTGCCTCCTGGAAAGGCTCCTTATCCCCTTTACCCAGTGTTTGTGGCCATTTTGTACACACACACACACGCACGCGCGCAACTGATGAGGAACTTCTAATTGACACAGCAACCCGAGATACTCTGAATAAGCATGTTTTTGGTTCCCTTGCAGACAGAAGATTATAATGTTTCCTACATTTTCAATCAACCACAGACTTGTCGTATCAATTTCCGTGCAGCTATGGGGCTTATTTCCCCTCCATCAAAAGGGCAAACTGGGAGTGTACACTTACATAAATGAGTGAATGATTGCAATGTTCAGTGCAAAACATTAAAAACGCAAGAGAGGAATTGCTGAACAATTTAGCATATGCATGCATATTTTAATTTCAAAACGGTCAACCCCGCATGAAAGGTCTTACAGAACAGACATTGGAATAGAACATAATTTACTATAGGGACAAGTACATTAAGCACACAAACATCAGCAAAAATATATCCACATAGATTACTATCTAATAATAGCAGATGTGTTTTATAAATACATACACATTTAAAATAAGTAAAATAACAGAATTCTTGCTCTATATCATCTGAACGAAGTGTATATTCACCTTGACAATATAACTGTACACAAACATCGAGTGTGGTTAATTTAGTCAATGCTAAAGTTGCTCCTGGCCTAAACTCAAACTACTAAAAAACTTTCTTTCCTAATCCACTCTAACTCACGCACTTAATATCCCAACAGATTAACTGTAACCTGCTCTATTCAGCAGCCTTGGCTTCCGACTGTCCCCTCTCCAGTCATTTATAAAGGCTGCTGGGTTCCTCTAGCTAAACAACCTTTATGTTGGGCATATTCATCAAGATCCGATGCGGGGTACCCAACCACCCCAGCGGTACCCAACCACCCCAGATCCAGCATTAACATCGGAGCTTGATGAATCCCAGAATGTGTCTGCTGCTTCACTGTGCTGGATACTCAAACCCGGCAGAACCAAATTCAAGTTTCTGGTTCTCACCTGCAGTACAAAGCTTTCCATGATACAGCCCCTTATCTACATAGCCAACCTAATCCACAAGTACTTTCCCAAACGCGGTCTCCGCTCGTGATTTGACACTCACCTCCTCCCTAATTACTCACTATCTCTCTCAATCCCACCTCAAAGACTTATCCAGGGATGCACTCCAACTGTGAACCTCCATACATCGTATCCTTCACATGTCCCTCAAAAGCCACCTCTTTAACAACAACAAAAAAAGTCTACCCAGCGCCCTACTACTGTTAATATCATGCAGAGTGGCCTTGTAACCCCCACCTACCCTTATGTCATCACACTCCCATTCCTTTTACAATCGTAGCCTTTCCCTGAACCGGGACCTCATTACCTATTGTTGTTTCTTTATGTTTTAAAGCAGCAGTCCAAGCTGCCCCCCCCCCCCCTCCTTTTAATATGTGCATCAATACAATCCACACAATAAGTAATTAGCCAAGTTGCCGATCGGCGAAGATTCAGCTCGAGAGTTCACTAAATGCTGTCAGTGCAGCAGAAGAGGACCAAAGATGCAAAGTTCTGTGGGGAAGATCATGTGACCAGACAGTCACTAGATACAATTGATGCACTGCTAGAGAGGGGGCAGGGCTCAAAAAGGGGTGTGCCAGAGCCTGTTTCAGAAGAGGAAGGGGATGTGACTTTGTAAATGGTTGCTATAGAAACAAATAATGCTACATTATAATACATTAAACATGTCAGAGTTGTTTTTTCATTTTGTTTTTTTAATGCTACAAGTATTTTCTCATTGTACAGAACTGATTTTTTTTTTTAAACACATGTAGGATATTGCTTGGTCTGCAATTTAAAGTTGTATGTATTTTATGTTTCATTCTTGTCCTTAATCTCACATTGTTCTGCGCTGTGGAATATGCTGGCGCCATTTAAAGATAATAAAATGAAGCCACTCCACACAAAAAAAAAATTGGTTTGTCATTTTGTTGCCCCAGAATGTGGTTCACTTGTACCGATTAGCAATGGTACACTTGCTGATTTTGGGAACGGTGAAAATAATAAAAGTATGTTACTTTGTATTTTTCAACTTTAACGCATTTGAGAGAAAACTAAAATGTACAGTATATATGTACTGTATACTGTATCTTTGTCTATAATGTCTTGTTTTTTTTCTAGTTGCAGCAATTTGTTTGCCTGTTTTCCAAAAATATAGTGACAGCACTTGCTCTTTAGTACTATTCATCTCACAAAGAATTTGAATAAGATACAGCATATCTATTTTCTATAGACTACAATGAGGTGAACATGTAACTGACCTTTAGCTCTATATGCATATGTTATTGGGTTCCAGACTTTCTGGTGCTGACACCTCTTGAAACATGTCACGCAGTATGACTAGACATACCTAAACCATACAAATAATGTGTCCGGTGTTGCAATGATGCAATGACTGGAATCATTACAAATACATGTGGCCAAGGCAACAGTAGGAATATATTTTACAAAAGCACGCAACACATGGAACTGTGCTGAAAGGGTGAAGTTCAAAGCCAGAGGGATATGACCTAAATGACAAGACAGCTAAAAAACACCAATACAAGCAACATGAGCAGCACTTAGACTGATTTACCATTTCTGTGCAGTCCTTGAAGCATAAATAGAAAGTACCAATTACAAAAAACCCTACAGTATTTAACCAAGAACCTGCACAATGTTCACTGCACTAACAGAATGAACGCGCCGAGCTTATGTTAGCATTAATCTAGGCATGGGATGGGCAACTCCAAGGGCCATCAGCAAGTCAGGTTTTGAGGATCTCCTTGCTGAAGTAGGGATATCCTTAAAACCTGACCTGTTGGTGGCCCTTGAAGACTGGAGCTGCCCACCCCTGGACTGATTATTTTCACTAATCCTCTGTCACGTGAAAGCTTTGATCACTGTACAAGTGAAAAATCTTTCAATGAACACACTTTGCATTACTTTCTACAGTCTGCTATCGCTTTATTTAATAGGTACAATAAACCCTCAAAACTTAATTAAAGCCACACAAACTTTCCTAGCTATTGCACTCCGTGATATAGTTACGTACAGTAGTTGCATAGTAAACAAGGTTGGAAAAGGACATATGTCCATCAAGTTCAACCTATGCTAAATTTAGATGACAGATACTTTATCCTATATTTACAGTATTTTGATAACAGCTTATGCATCTTGAGGGTTGCAATGCTTTGGAGACCTATCTGGCACTAGACTTCAGTTATGTGAAGAAATACAGTACTAGGTCAAAGAAAAACAACACACAAGTAAATGAAGGTTTAAAAGAAAAATGATCCAAATAAAAGGCCTTCACTCTTAGGGTCTCAAATCTCCTTATATTTATTGGTGTTTTTCTATACAAGGGGAGAATTTGCAACGAAGGATGGGACATCCTCATAAGTGAAGTTTTAAAAACAGCTAATTAAAGATATTCTAAGTACAGATAATCTTTCCTATCATTTGATGCTGACTACTGCGGGGCTTGCCAAATGCGGGCATTGCTGTGCTTCTCAGACAGTCAGCTACCCAAGCAAATACTGTACTATGAAATTAGCAGGAGCAAAGTGTCATTTTTCACAGTAAAACTCACTTGTCAGTAAAGGTAATGTTAACCTTGAAAGGTACAGATTTTATACATGCATGTAAAATGTTGAAATATTATAATTTAAGTATTTAAATGCATCTAAAATTACAATATAGGAAGCTTGTGACCCTTCTAGTCCTAAATGTTTTCTAATCTGACCCTTTTGGAGAACTGTTTGAAGCGCCCTGAACTACAGGCTAAATATAAAGTCCACAAAAACTATTTGCTTATTTTCTGTTTGCCATCCTTTTAATTCTCTAGTAAATATCTCAAAAGGTTCTTAAGACGATCCATTGACTGCAGCATTTCAACTTTCTGATACAATTGGGTTTTGGATCAACATGATATCTATCCCTTTGAACATCCCCCCCCACAGTGGAGGATGGTCTGACGAAGGGGAAATTGCCCCGAAACACTACATCGGTCTCTGTATATGGTACATTCTAGGTAAATGTTTATTTAGGCAGAATTTGTTTCTTTTGGGCGAGAGAGGAGAGAGAGAGGAGAGAGAGGAGAGAAAGAGAGAGGAGCATTTTGTGGTAGGGGGTCAGTCGTCCTATTCTGCAAGATAAGCCCCAGCTATTACTACCAAGTTCTTGCTTGAAGCATTCAGTGTGCAATCAGCTTTTCCAGTACCAACAAACGTGAAGGCCATGCTTTCTGGAGATCTGTCAGTTTGAAAATAATCACACCTGATATTACCTGCAATATTTGACCTTTTTTTGTTTTTTTGTAGCTGCGAGGAAAATTATTTTAACATTTTGGATGGGTTGTGTCACTCAGAATATTAAAGAAGACTTGGATACAAGTTTGTTTTAAATGAATGATAAGCAATGTATTTACTGGTCTTAAATCCAAGTCCATGACCATCCTTCATAAATGGAAGTTATAGCCTGTTCCAATTCAACAAGACACTTCAAAACTTGCCAAACATACAGCTTGGTTTCTGTATACAGAGCAGAGACACAGGTGATGTTTTTTCTGCAATTTTCAGTTTGCTTCACACTTGGTTTGTAGAGATATAGATAGATATGGATACATATATAGCAGTCATTAAATGCAGATTGGAAATGTTCATTTTCTAATTGTTTTAAGTTGTTGTTGAACTCCCCTCAATACCAAAACAGTTTGTTTATATTTGTAGAGATGTTTCCTTTCCTCTTAAATCTTTTTTTTTTTTTAACTTTTTTTTTAAATAGTGTTATTTGTTCTACAAAGCTCTTTGCTGGTTAATTTTGCCAAATAGTTTCCAAACAAAAAACAGCATTTTTTTTGGTACACAGGTCAAAAGATGTAGAGAAGTGACAAGTGTCACTATAAACATGAGTCACAACTTTCCCTGTCTAGATTGTCACTGATGGACTGATGTACAACTGTTTTTGATCAATGCTGTCTCAATGAAAATAGGTTGTTGTTTTAATGACAGGAACACGACTGTTATATCAGTTCTATCCGTCCCTGTTGGATCTATTCTACCCGTCCGTTAGATCTGTTCTACCTGTTATATCCTGTTAAATCTGTTCTACCTGTTGTCACTGTTATATCATTGAAGTGCCTGAAGCAAACATGTAATGAGAAATCGCATAATGAAGTAATTTTTGTGCAATAATGAGTTTGGCTTTCAAGGCCGGAGGATATTAGCAGTATGCCCGTGCACCTGGTCACAGAAAAGGGGGGGTGGGGAGGGGAATGCATATCGCACCTGTGCCTCCATATAAATGCACATACACACTACTACCTGGGGACCCCACACTAATAACAAGCAGGACTCTGTGTTACTGAGGCCCCACAATATTCATTCTGGGAGATTGGTGCTATGCTGTACGTACATACACTCCCTCCGGTCCCCACCTCACCCTGCCCGGTGTCTCCGGTTCCCCTCCTCACCCGCCCTTTATATCACTGTTCTATCAGTTCTACCTGTCACTGTTCTATCAGTTCTACCTGTCACTGTTCTATCAGTTCTACCTGTCACTGTTCTATCAGTTCTACATGTCACTGTTCTATCAGTTCTACCTGTCACTGTTCTACCTGTCACTGTTAGATCAGTTCCACCTGTCACTGTTCTACCTGTCACTGTTCTACCTGTCACTGTTCTACCTGTCACTGTTCTATCAGTTCTACCCGTCACTGTTCTATCAGTTCTACCCGTCACTGTTCTATCAGTTCTACCCGTCACTGTTCTATCAGTTCTACCCGTCACTGTTCTATCAGTTCTACCCGTCACTGTTCTATCAGTTCTACCCGTCACTGTTCTATCTGTTCTACCAGTCACTGTTCTACCTGTCACTGTTCTATCTGTCACTGTTCTATCTGTTCTACCTGTCACTGTTCTATCAGTTCTACCCGTCACTGTTCTACCCGTCACTGTTCTACCTGTCACTGTTCTATCAGTTCTACCTGTCACTGTTCTATCTGTTCTACCTGTCACTGTTCTACCCGTCACTGTTCTACCCGTCACTGTTCTACCCGTCACTGTTCTACCCGTCACTGTTCTACCCGTCACTGTTCTACCCGTCACTGTTCTACCCGTCACTGTTCTACCTGTCACTGTTAGATCAGTTCCACCTGTCACTGTTATATCAGTTCTACCTGTCACTGTTAGATCAGTTCCACCTGTCACTGTTATATCATTGAGGTGCCTGAAGCAAACATGTAATGAGAAATCGCATAATGAAGTAATTTTTGTGCAATAATGAGCTTGGCTTTCAATGCCGGAGGATATTAGCAGTATGACCGTGCACCTGGTCACAGAAAGGGGGGGTGGGGAGGGGAATGCATATCGCACCTGTGCCTCCATATAAATGCACATACACACTGCTACCTGGGGACCCCACACTGATAACCAGCAGCACTCCGTGTTACTGAGGCCCCACAATATTCATTCTGGGAGGTTGGTGCTATGCTGTACGTACATACACTCCCTCCGGTCCCCTCCTCCCCCCGCCCGGTGTCTCCGTTTCCCCTCCTCCCCCCGCCCGGTGTCTCCGTTTCCCCTCTTTACCCCGCCCGGTGTCTCCGGTTCCCTACCTCCCCCCGCCCGGTGTCTCCGGTTCCCTACCTCCCCCCGCCCGGTGTCTCCGGTTCCCTACCTCCCCCCGCCCGGTGTCTCCGGTTCCTGTCAGCGGCTCCCGCCTCCTCCTCGCGCCATCCTGGGGTCGCGCGCGCATTCACGCGAGCACGAGCCAAGGCGACACGAGCGGGTTCTAACCCCGCCCCCTGACGTCACTTACCCCGCAGACACACAGTGGAACACGTGCAGCCAGGTGCAGGGTGGAAATGTTATATATATTCATAGCACTGTAGTGTGTGTGTGTGTGTGTGTGTGTGTGTGTGTGTGTGTGTGTGTGTGTGTGTGTGTGTGTGTGTGTGTGTGTGTGTGTGTGTGTGTGTGTGTGTGTGTGTGTGTGTGTGTGTGTGTGTGTGTGTGTGTGTGTGTGTGTGTGTGTGTGTGTTATTTATTATTTATTTTAAAAAAAAAACATTGGTAAAAATAAAATATTTATTAACATTGTGCAGACACACACATATACATACATACATACATACACATGCATTCGTATATACACACACACGCATTCGTATACACACACACACACACACACACACATGTACATACATTTCAGCGCTGGTAGCGGTGCAAAATCATTCTATTCCACATCTTCCCGCTGTTGGCCGGATGGACGCTCACTACCGTGCGCGCGCAGCCCTTGTATAGAAGGGCTGACTAACCACGGCCAATTATAAGTGCCGAGCGCGCGCGGCCACTATATAACAGCCCTAAAGCTCGCACAAATACAAGCATTTCGTTAGCCACAGAACGGTATTGTCTATTCATTTTTGATTATTAAAGCTCGGCTAACACGGTACCGATACTTCTACACATATACATATATATATATATATATATATATATATATATATACACACACACACATACACACTCTTTCTTCACTTGCTTTCAGTTACCCTTTGACACCTCCAGCCATAAATCTCATCCACACCGGGGGAAGGACCAGCACAGATAACATTCCAAGAGACACTGTTTTTAAGTAATCCTTGCTTCATTCATTGTAACATCGCCGGAAGAAGAGATCAGTGTATCTCGAAAGCTCGCACAAATAAAAGCATTTCGTTAGCCACAGAATGTTATCATCTATTTATTTTTTGATTTTATATATATATACAGTGGTTGACAAACCACCAAAAAATCTACTCGCCACACAAAAAAATCTACTCGCCACCTAGTACCAAACGTGTGCTGCTTGGGCCAATATTTACTCGCCCGGGGGTTAAATCCACTCGCCCGGGGCGAGCAAATGTATAGGTTTGTCGAACACTGTATATATATATATATATATATTCCTGTAACATGTATCTTGTGTATTTTGCACTGTGTGTGTGTGTGTGTGTGTGTGTGTGTGTGTGTGTGTGTGTGTGTGTGTGTGTGTGTGTGTGTGTGTGTGTGTGTGTGTGTGTGTGTGTGTGATCTATTCTATATAGATATATAAAACTCAAACGATGTTTGTTTGTAAGGATGTTTGTCTGTGGGTTTGTGCGTTTTCTGATTGGTTGGCGCCCGCCCACGGCTCTCTCTCATTGGCCTGCGGGATGGGATTACGTCACGGCCAGGGCTACGCAGAACCTGAGACTCACAGCACCCTCACACCGCGTGCACCTCTGACCAAGTGGCTACCCACACACCGTGCACCGCCTGCACACCGAGCTCACTGACCACCTGCCGCCCGCACTCACCAACCACCCGCCGCCTCACACCCTAGCGGGACCGCCAGACCGCACTCACCAGCATTATGCAGGCCGTCACACTCACAGCACCCTGCCACCGCCTGCGCCTGTCACCGACTGGCTACCCACACGCCGTGCACCGCCTGCGCAGCGACCTCAGTGACCGCCCGCAGTGATGTAAGTGGGTTCAGGCAGTGACGTGAGTGGGTGGGTGGGTGGGCAGTGACTGGGGTGGGTGGGTTCAGTGACGGGTGGGTTCAGTGACGGGTGGGTAGTAACGTTCAGTGACGTTCGGGCGGGCAGTGAAATGTGTGTGTTAGTGACGTGTTGTTTAGTGACGTGGGTGAGTGGGCGGGCGGGCAGTGACGTGGGTGGGTGTGCGGGCAGTGACGTGGGTGGGTGTGCGGGCAGGCAGTGACGTGGGTGGGTGTGCGGGCAGGCAGTGACGTGGGTTGGTGTGCAGGCAGGCAGTGACGTGGGTGGGAGGGTGGGCTGGCAGTGACGTGAGTGTGTTCAGGCAGTGACGTGAGTGGGTGGGTGGGCAGTGACTGGGGTGGGTGGGTTCAGTGACTGGGGTGGGTTCAGTGACGGGTGGGTAATAACGTTCAGTGACGTTCGGGCGGGCAGTGACGTGTGTGGGTGGGCGGGCTGTGACGTGTTTGGGTGGGCGTGTTGTTAGTGACGTGGGTGAGTGGGCGGGCGGGCAGTGACGTGGGTGGGTGGGTGTGCGGGCAGGCAGTGACGTGGGTGGGTGGGTGTGCGGGCAGGCAGTGATGTGGGTGTGTGGGTGGGCGGGCAGTGAAGTTCAGTGACGTTGGGCAGGCAGTGAAGGGAGCGGGCAGGCAGTGACGTGGGTGGGCGGGCAGTGACGTGGGTGGGCGGGCAGGCAGGCAGTGACGGGGGTAGCCGGGCGGGCAGGCAGTGAGGCGTTCAGGCAGTGACGGGGCGGGCAGGCAGTGACGTGGGTGGGCTGGCGGGCAGGCAGTGATGTTAAGTCAGTGAACTTGGTTGGGTGGGTGTTCTGGCAGTGACGTGAGTGGGTTCAGGCAGTGACGTGCGTGGGTGGGTGAGTGGGTGAGCAGGCAGTGACGTGAGTGGGCGGGCGGGCAGGCAGTGACGTGGGTGGGCGGGCAGTGATGTTAAGGCAGTGAACTTGGTTGGGTGGGTGGTCTAGCAGTGACGTGAGTGGGTTCAGGCAGTGACGTGAGTGGGTGGGTGAGTGAGTTGGTAAGCAGGCAGTGACGTTAGGCAGTGACGTGGGTGGGCTGGCGGGCAGGCAGTAACGTGGGTGGGCGGGCAGGCAGTGACTGGAGTGGGTGGGCGGGCAGGCAGTGACTGGGGTGGGTGGGCAGTGACTTTCAGTGACTGGGGTTCAGGCAGTGACTGTGGGATGGGGGCATGTGGGGGGGTCATGGAAGGGGGGGCGCAGGAGAGGGGGCGCGGGAGAGGGGGGCCGCTGGAGGGAGCCAGCATGACAATGTCCCCCTGGCGGCCTGATCCCGAGGAGGCATACCCCCCAGCTCCCTGCGGTTCCTCACCTCGCTCCCGTCCGCGCTCCTCCTCGGGCTGCCCCCAGGTCTCTCCTCCCTCCTGGGCTCCCCCCGGGACTCCGGCGGTTCCCGGGCTGACACAGAGGAGCGCGGCCCCACCTCCCTGCCGCCACCTCCTCCGGGTACCGGCTGCACTCCACATCCACCTCGGCGGTGTCCGGCCCCCCCGGCGAGGCAGAGCGGTACGCGCGGTGTGCGGGAGCGAGAGGGGTGAGGTGGTCTGAGGTGAAGGGGAGGGGTGGGTACGCGGTGAACGGGAGGGGTGGTGGCAGGGTACAGAGGAGTGTGTGCGGGAGCGAGAGGGCGTGCGTCGTCGAAAGGAGTGAGAGCAGGCGGTGAGGCGGCAAAATGGTGACTGTTGGGAGAGTGTGCCAGTGGGGTAGGTGTGATGAGCGCAGGCCGCAGGCCAATGAGAGGTGTGTGGGGGCGGGCGGGCCGAGGGAGCAATCAGATTGGCCCGAGGCGGAGTGACGGACCGACGGACCAATCTGATTGCCCAGAAGCACAGCCAACATACAGCGTTTTCAAAAATATATATATAGATACAGTATATACACCTACATACTATGGATTCTTTAAACATGAAGTCCAGGGATTCTCACTTCCCTGTTTAACATGTTTTTTTTTACTGCACTGTTGCACTAATTTGTTAACCCCTTTGTTCCCAGTGCTCAGAGTGGCTTCAAATAGTAGCCTAATTAAAAACAAAATCTACGTGTGTTAAACATTGGGACACGGCTCTTCAGACGGTATGTTAGAAAAAATTAAGCAACAGTTACGCTGACATAGGAGGAAGGGGCCCGCAAGGGGGATAGTCACTAACTTTGCACGTAAGAAAGTAGAGGTGCTCTGCAGGTGAAAATAAAAAGTAGTGGTACTCTGGGCTTGTGACTAAAAGAGTGGTAGTGGTACTCTCTGTTCCCTTGTACCATCGCAGATCAACCCCCGGGCAAATGGCGCTTTGATGAACATAGACGACGGGTGGGCAAGTCCAGTCAAGGGCCACCAACCGGTCAGGTTTTCAGGTTATCACTGCTTCAGCTCAGGTGGCTCAATCAGTGGCACAGTCGAAGTCTGAGCCACTGATTGAGCCACCTGTGCTGAAGCTGGAACTAATTGAGCCACCTGTGTCCTGTGCTGAAGCTGGGACTGATTGAGCCACCTATGCTGAAGCTGGAACTAATTGAGCCACCTGTGCTGAAGCTGGGACTGATTGAGCCACCTGTGCTGAAGCAGGGATACCCTGAAAACCTGACCTGTTGGTGGTCCTCGAGGACTGGACCTGCCCACCCCTGCCGTAGACAGAATGACATGTACCTGTCCATGTGACGGCTTCCGCAGAGGTCCTCAGGTGAGCTGGATGGGTGGCGTCACCCCGTCTTCTGTATTCAGTGAGTTCCCGCAGCGGTGAGGCTTCCTCCGTGACCCAGCTCTGAATGAAGCGCCTATGTCACCGTCCTCTGGACAAGGGGAGGGGTTGGCGTCACAGCCCAGAGATGTGATGTGGAAACCCTGTGGTTTGCCGAACACGCAGCACATCTCTGAAACATGCTGAGATTACACGGGGAGAAATGAGGAAGTCTCCCCGGGCATACGGACACAGCATTTTCTGCTCATGTTCTTGGCAAGTGGTTCTGTGCCACGCTGGGCCGGCGCTGGGCCGGTTCCTGCAGAGGGCTCAGGAATGTTCTTCTTGGAAAACAGCTGCTAATACTCTTAGTCGGGAGCTGGAAGGGATGGGGCAGTGGTTCAAACAGCCAAAATATCCCACATGTTTTAAAAAGACGCCACACTCTCTATAACCCCTTCCATGCATTGCTGGCCTCAAATGATCCCTACCCTGAAGAGCTTACTATCTAAGAGTAAGTTCCATCCGCCAACCTTAAAAGTACAGAAGCAATGGGTTTTACAGCTGGACATCCCCAAGGAGCACGGGATATTCCTAAATATTGCAGAATAGCAGGACCGTGTCTAAGACTCCAGTGGAATCTAAAACGTTAGAGATACTGGTACCGAGAGAGACAGCGAGTGAGTCAGCCTTCTAGTGAGTGACTGTATACGTGTGAGCGATATTTCCTCCCAGTAAAGATTAGAGTGTAAGCTCTTCGGGGCAGGGACTCCTTTTCCTCGATGCTATTTTTATGTATGAAGTGCCAATTCCCATAATATGTTATGTGTATTTGTCAAGAGAGAGGGGATTTGGCCCGGGATTAAAGGGGTTACAACCCATTTGGCCACCCTCTACTCTCACCTGGGAAGCAAGGGGTTAACTGGACTGGGGTCCAGTAATGTGTTTTTGCCTTGCTTCAGCCATCCAACTGTTTATTCCCCTGTATAAATGTATTGTTTCTGGGCCAGTGTCTGCACCACACACACACTGGGGCTTAAGGGGTTAATGAGCTGCAGTTTAGGAAAATACATTAGGATGCGTGGTGTCTTTTCAGAAATATCTGGGCTTCAAAAGGCTTGATTGAAGTTGGGTGTGAAAAGGTACAGAGGGGGTTTGGTGTATGTTAACACATATTGCTGGTGTAGACAGCTAGGACCCAGGCTGGGGCATTGGGTGTGAAATATAGCACCGGTGAACCAACGCTAAAACCACCCTAACACTAGTTTTAAATACCTGGGCTTATGGTTTGACTCCCACTTAACATTCGGGATGCACATTGATACCCTGACAACCAAGACCTATGCCAAACTAGGGGTACTTTACAGGAACAAATCCTCCCTAAGTCTCCTGGTCAGAAAGCGTATTGCACAGCAGATGCTACTGCCAATTATTGACTATGGAGACATAGTATATGGCTCGGCTCCTCAAACCCACCTTAGCAAACTTGACACCCTCTACAATTCAATTTGTCGTTTTGTTCTCCAATGCAACTACAACACACATCACTGCGAAATGCTCAAAGAACTAGATTGGTCATCACTAGAGTCTAGGCGCAAAGTTCACCTTTCCTGTCTCACCCTCAAATACTTTCTGGGCAAGCTACCCAGCTACCTGAACAAGCTACTCACCCCTACCACATGCAGGACCTATCACCTGAGATCAGACTCCAAAAGACTATTCATGGTCCCAAGACTCAACAAAGTATCCGGACGTTCCTCCTTCTCCTTCCGTGCACCCCAAAACTGGAACAACCTACCAGAGACTCTCATATCCACCACCAGCTTAAGTTCTTTCAAATCTAAGGCTGTCTCACACTTTAATCTGGTCTGTAACTGTTTCATACGCTCATAATATATATTTTCTTTAACTGTGCATGCAATGTCTTGTATATAATGTATACCTTGTTCATTTATGTAACTGTATTTGTAACCATGTATTATTTTGTTTTACTCTGTGCCCAGGACATACTTGAAAACGAGAGGTAACTCTCAATGTATTACTTCCTGGTAAAATATTTTATAAAAAAATAAAAATAAATGTTCTCTACACAGGAGTCTCTGCTTCAAAGAGTGTATTGATGGGGGCCAGGGGTGCGGTTACGCAAGGAGATATCAGAATGAGTGACCTTATTAAATATAAGAATATTATGAGATGTCCTCGGCTGAACATGCTAAGAATTACATATGTGTAACCGGGGGACCGAGCCGCAAATAATGATTACAGACACCTGATGTTTAGCCGGTCCTAAGAGACAGATATTAATATCTCTCTTAATTTTAGTATTACACGGTAATATTTAGTCTCATTGGGAGCGTCATGCGTGATGGAATGTATTAATATGCCTCGCGTAAGTAAGTACTACTGAACTGAAGTTATGAAGTTATTTAGATAGGAAAAGCAGTTTTTAAACGTCCTTGGGTGGGAGGAGTTTTACTCTGAGGAAAACTGTCAACCTCACCACTGATTTATGAGAGGGGCTGGGTTTAGGTTGTGTTCAATGGGAAATAATTGTATAAGAACCAGACTCAGCCTATGGCTATGGTCCTTCATGTCTTTCGTGTCTTGATGATTATGAAGATTGCTGTATGAACTGCCAGTCCAGATATGACTGTTTCATCATTCCATCTTAAGTGAGTGTCCATATTTTGTCTGTTATTTGTATATCTCGTATGTTCACCTTTTTCAAGGAATAAATTATATTTTATCATATCTAAGTCTCGTCCAGTTCAACCCAGTTATATTTGGTGTGTATTATTATAGCTTGTCTCAAAGCTACCGTCACAGGCTTATTTGTTGTTTATATGATTGTCACGTGTATTACTGCTGTGGAGCGCTATGTACATTAACGGCGCTATATATATAAAGATATATATACATAGTAAAGATGCCCCCCTTAAGAAGGAGAAACAGACTAAAGCACCCTAAAGCCGCGGTCCCCGGTTTTTATTTTTATTTTCCCTTTAATATGTGCCTCAATACAATCCACACCATGATAAGTAATTAGCTAAGTTGCCGATCGATCCGTTCTCCTGTGATTGATCGGCGAAGATTCGGCTCGGGGGCTCACTAAATGGCTGTCAGTGCAGCAGAAGAGGACCAAAGATGCAAAGTTCTGTGGGGAAGATCATGTGACCAGGCAGTCACTAGATACAATTGGTGCACTGCTAGACAGACAGCAGGGCTCAAAAAGGGGTGTATCAGAGCCTGTTTCAGAAGAGTAAGGGGATGTGACTTTGTAAATGGCTGCTATAGAAACCAAAAATGCTTGTTACATTATAAAAAATGTCATTCAGAGTTGGTTTTTTTTTTTTTTATGCTACAAGTATTTTCTCATAGTACAAAACGGATTTATTAAAAAAAAAACAAAAACATGTAGGATATTGGTTGGTCTTTAATATGTACAGCTTAGAGCAGGGGAGCGCAAACCTTTGCAGCTGCGCCCCCCTTCCTTGCCTCCTCTGGTGCTCGTGCCCTCCCTTACGTCGATACGGCATCAAATGACGCAGTGGGGGTCATGTGACGTCATGTGACCCGCGGCGGCATTTGACGCCGCGTTGCCAGTGTAACGTCACATGACCCCAACATTGCCATGAAGATGAGTCCTGACGCCGGCAGAGTCAAGGTAAGTTGATGTTGCAGAGGTCTCACGCGGTCCCCCGGCATTTCATTTAAATACCTTGGGGAAGAGCGCGGGTCCTCTGAAACCACCGCGTCCCCCCCAGAAAAATCTCGTGCCCCCCACTTTGCACTCCCCTGGCTTAGAGGATGCAAGAGAGAGTGGGGATAAAAATGATTGGGATAGACATAAGGTTATTCTAAATACAAAAGAAAGTCAGGGATCAAATAGGGTCTAAGGTTTGACGCAGATAGAAAAATAGGCAGAGTAGGTGAGTAAGTGCCCCATCCACCGGCACATTCTGCGTTTCTATAACATTTGCTAGAGTTATTAAGTCCTTCCTGTAATCGCTGCTGTCCTTAAGTAATCATTTGCAACCAACCTACACAATCATCGGAAAGAGGATGTCTCAGGACATTAGGGACTTCCTAGCAAACCCTGCCAGTGTGGCCGTTATTACCACGTCCGGTAATTAGGAGCGTTGCCGATGTATACGGTGCTGGTCAGGACGGAACCCCCCCCCCTCCCCCCCAACTTTCCTTCATTTACAGCGGCCAAAACGCCCTCAATGAAGTTATGGTACAATGGTTAATGTGAAGATATTCTAAACTAGGGGTAGCCAACTTCAGTCTCCAAGGGCTACCAACAGGTCAGGTTTTCAGGATATCCCTATTTCAGCACAGGTGGGTCAATCAGAGGCTCAGTCAAAAATTGACACATTTATATATATATATAAAATAAAAAATTAATAGACGATACCGTTCTGTGGCTAACGAAATGCTTTTATTTGTGCGAGCTTTCCAGATACACTGATACACAGACCCCTTATACGTGCTTCAGCAAAACGTGCAGGCAGCTGATTTCCCCCCAGATCAGTGGGGTCCGAGCAGATGGGGGCTAATGACACTAAACAGAAGGCAGTTTAGTACAGCGTATCTGTTGTCATGGTGATAAGGACACACAGAACCGCGGGCGCTGTGACATCTCGCCCAGCTTCCAGCGGATGTGACTCGCTTCCTGCACACACTCCTAAACGTCGCAGGGTTAAATTCTGTGCTACACGCTACCAGGGAGATTTATGAGCCAACGTTTAAACAAAACATAACTTCAAACAGCGGTTACCAAACCGATATAACTCTGTCACCACAACAAAGTAACAAAGTAATCGTGTAACAATGTCCCGGCACTTATTAACAGGTGTATAAAAGCGTGAACTTACCGGCATTTATTCTTCTCCACTTTTTAGAGAGGAGTATTGCGGTGTAACTTAATGAGGAGTGAGAGAGGAGTATTGCGGTGTAACTTAATGAGGAGTGAGAGAGGAGTATTGCGGTGTAACTTAATGAGGAGTGAGAGAGGAGTATTGCGGTGTAACTTAATGAGGAGTGAGAGAGGAGTATTGCGGTGTAACTTAATGAGGAGTGAGAGAGGAGTATTGCGGTGTAACTTAATGAGGAGTGAGAGAGGAGTATTGCGGTGTAACTTAATGAGGAGTGAGAGAGGAGTATTGCGGTGTAACTTAATGAGGAGTGAGAGAGGAGTATTGCGGTGTAACTTAATGAGGAGTGAGAGAGGAGTATTGCGGTGTAACTTAGTGAGGAGTGAGAGAGGAGTATTGCGGTGTAACTTAGTGAGGAGTGAGAGAGGAGTATTGCGGTGTAACTTAGTGAGGAGTGAGAGAGGAGTATTGCGGTGTAACTTAGTGAGGAGTGAGAGAGGAGTATTGCGGTGTAACTTAATGAGGAGTGAGAGAGGAGTATTGCGGTGTAACTTAATGAGGAGTGAGAGAGGAGTATTGCGGTGTAACTTAATGAGGAGTGAGAGAGGAGTATTGCGGTGTAACTTAATGAGGAGTGAGAGAGGAGTATTGCGGTGTAACTTAATGAGGAGTGAGAGAGGAGTATTGCGGTGTAACTTAATGAGGAGTGAGAGAGGAGTATTGCGGTGTAACTTAATGAGGAGTGAGAGAGGAGTATTGCGGTGTAACTTAATGAGGAGTGAGAGAGGAGTATTGCGGTGTAACTTAATGAGGAGTGAGAGAGGAGTATTGCGGTGTAACATAATGAGGAGTGAGAGAGGAGTATAGCGGTGTAACTTAATGAGGAGTGAGAGAGGAGTATTGCGGTGTAACTTAATGAGGAGTGAGAGAGGAGTATTGCGGTGTAACTTAATGAGGAGTGAGAGAGGAGTATTGCGGTGTAACTTAATGAGGAGTGAGAGAGGAGTATTGCGGTGTAACTTAATGAGGAGTGAGAGAGGAGTATTGCGGTGTAACTTAGTGAGGAGTGAGAGAGGAGTATTGCGGTGTAACTTAGTGAGGAGTGAGAGAGGAGTATTGCGGTGTAACTTAGTGAGGAGTGAGAGAGGAGTATTGCGGTGTAACTTAGTGAGGAGTGAGAGAGGAGTATTGCGGTGTAACTTAATGAGGAGTGAGAGAGGAGTATTGCGGTGTAACTTAATGAGGAGTGAGAGAGGAGTATTGCGGTGTAACTTAATGAGGAGTGAGAGAGGAGTATTGCGGTGTAACTTAATGAGGAGTGAGAGAGGAGTATTGCGGTGTAACTTAATGAGGAGTGAGAGAGGAGTATTGCGGTGTAACTTAATGAGGAGTGAGAGAGGAGTATTGCGGTGTAACTTAATGAGGAGTGAGAGAGGAGTATTGCGGTGTAACATAATGAGGAGTGAGAGAGGAGTATAGCGGTGTAACTTAATGAGGAGTGAGAGAGGAGTATTGCGGTGTAACTTAATGAGGAGTGAGAGAGGAGTATTGCGGTGTAACTTAATGAGGAGTGAGAGAGGAGTATTGCGGTGTAACTTAATGAGGAGTGACAGAGGATTATTGCGGTGTAACTTAATGAGGAGTGAGAGAGGAGTATTGCGGTGTAACTTAATGAGGAGTGAGAGAGGAGTATTGCGGTGTAACTTAATGAGGAGTGAGAGAGGAGTATTGCGGTGTAACTTAATGAGGAGTGAGAGAGGAGTATTGCGGTGTAACTTAATGAGGAGTGAGAGAGGATTATTGCGGTGTAACTTAATGAGGAGTGAGAGAGGAGTATTGCGGTGTAACTTAATGAGGAGTGAGAGAGGAGTATTGCGGTGTAACTTAATGAGGAGTGAGAGAGGAGTATTGCGGTGTAACTTAATGAGGAGTGAGAGAGGAGTATTGCGGTGTAACTTAATGAGGAGTGAGAGAGGAGTATTGCGGTGTAACTTAATGAGGAGTGAGAGAGGAGTATTGCGGTGTAACTTAATGAGGAGTGAGAGAGGAGTATTGCGGTGTAACTTAATGAGGAGTGAGAGAGGAGTATTGCGGTGTAACTTAATGAGGAGTGAGAGAGGAGTATTGCGGTGTAACTTAATGAGGAGTGAGAGAGGAGTATTGCGGTGTAACTTAATGAGGAGTGAGAGAGGAGTATTGCGGTGTAACTTAATGAGGAGTGAGAGAGGAGTATTGCGGTGTAACTTAATGAGGAGTGAGAGAGGAGTATTGCGGTGTAACTTAATGAGGAGTGAGAGAGGAGTATTGCGGTGTAACTTAATGAGGAGTGAGAGAGGAGTATTGCGGTGTAACTTAATGAGGAGTGAGAGAGGAGTATTGAGAAACTAACACAAGCTGGAAACTGCTTCCTCGCCCATAGGGATCGCGACGCGCCTATATGAGGCCGTCCATAGTTTGCGCGGGCGATGAAGCACGGCGGCACTGGAGCATTTCCAAAAGACAAGAATTTTGGCGGGCAGCCGAGCGACGGCCGCGTCACGTGGGCGGTCCAGCCAATGAGGGCGAACCGGCCTCGTGACCTCACCCAGTCGCTTGCATCATAGCAATGCCACAGGCCACGGGTTTGCCTCTGCAGCAGGCGCGTGCGCGTGACGCCTGCACTGCGGACTTAGCCTTACAGAGACAGTCCGTCCTCGGACCAAAGCGAACTAATGTCAGTCAACAGCACGTTAATTCGGTTAAATGTATGTATGTTTATATCTGATCTGAAAACGCACCTGTTGTGTTTAATTAGTCCTGGATAACCCCTACGCACTAATTACAGTAAGATTTATAGGCACTTTAACCAATGCACTCACATTTACTTCTACTGTTTCTTAGTCTCTCCACAGTTATATAGTTACATAGTTATATAGTTACATAGTTATATAGTTACATAGTTATATAGTTACATAGCAGATACTTTATCCTATATTTGTGTTTACAGTATATTGATCTAGAGGAAGGCAAAAACAAAACAATGCTGTCATAAGGGGAAATTAAATTCCTTCCTGGCTTCAAATATTGGCAATCGGATTACTCTATGGATCAACATCCTTCCCATGTATACTTATTTGGTATATCCCTGTGTACATTTCCCTTCTAAACAGATGTCCAACCTTTTTTTGAAGATATCTACTGTATCTGCCATCACAGTCTCCATGGGTTATGAATCCCACATTGTAACTGCCCTTACTGTAAAGAACCCTTTCCTTTGTTGCTGGTGAAATCTCCTTTCCTCCGACATTAAGGGATGGCCCCGAGTCCTTTGTACTGCCCTTGGGATGAATAGTTCTTTTGAAAGCTCCTTGTATTGACCCAAATATATTTGTGTATAGTTATCATATCCCCTCTTAGACATGCCAATTAGATTGTAGGCTCTTAGGGGTGGGGAGTCCCTTTTCACAATGTTACATTTGCCTGTCTATAGCGGTCATTACATGTACTGTATAGGCAAGTTAGGTCGAAGGCTGCGCTTATAGCGCCGGCGATGCAACGTCAGGCTGCTCTAATAGCGCCGGCGATGCAACGTCAGGCTGCTCTAATAGTGCCGGCGATGCAACGTCAGGCTGCTCTAATAGTGCCGGCGATGCAACGTCAGGCTGCTCTAATAGTGCCGGCGATGCAACGTCAGGCTGCTCTAATAGTGCCGGCGATGCAACGTCAGGCTGCTTTAATAGTGCCGGCCATGCAACGTCAGGCTGCTCTAATAGTGCCGGCGATGCAACGTCAGGCTGCTCTAATAGTGCCGGCGATGCAACGTCAGGCTGCTCTAATAGTGCCGGCGATGCAACGTCAGGCTGCTCTAATAGTGCCGGCCATGCAACGTCAGGCTGCTCTAATAGCGCCGGCGATGCAACGTCAGGCTGCTCTAATAGTGCCGGCGATGCAACGTCAGGCTGCTCTAATAGTGCCGGCGATGCAACGTCAGGCTGCTCTAATAGTGCCGGCGATGCAACGTCAGGCTGCTCTAATAGCGCCGGCGATGCAACGTCAGGCTGCTCTAATAGTGCCGGCGATGCAACGTCAGGCTGCTCTAATAGCGCCGGCGATGCAACGTCAGGCTGCTCTAATAGTGCCGGCGATGGAGACGTCAGGCTGCTCTAATAGTGCCGGCGATGCAACGTCAGGCTGCTCTAATAGTGCCGGCGATGGAGACGTCAGGCTGCTCTAATAGCGCCGGCGATGCAACGTCAGGCTGCTCTAATAGTGCCGGCGATGCAACGTCAGGCTGCTCTAATAGCGCCGGCGATGCAACGTCAGGCTGCTCTAATAGTGCCGGCGATGCAACGTCAGGCTGCTCTAATAGTGCCGGCGATGGTGACGTCAGGCTGCTCTAATAGTGCCGGCGATGCAACGTCAGGCTGCTCTAATAGTGCCGGCGATGGAGACGTCAGGCTGCTCTAATAGCGCCGGCGATGCAACGTCAGGCTGCTCTAATAGTGCCGGCGATGCAACGTCAGGCTGCTCTAATAGCGCCGGCGATGCAACGTCAGGCTGCTCTAATAGCGCCGGCGATGCAACGTCAGGCTGCTCTAATAGTGCCGGCGATGCAACGTCAGGCTGCTCTAATAGCGCCGGCGATGCAACGTCAGGCTGCTCTAATAGTGCCGGCGATGCAACGTCAGGCTGCTCTAATAGTGCCGGCGATGCAACGTCAGGCTGCTCTAATAGCGCCGGCGATGCAACGTCAGGCTGCTCTAATAGTGCCGGCGATGCAACGTCAGGCTGCTCTAATAGTGCCGGCGATGGAGACGTCAGGCTGCTCTAATAGTGCCGGCGATGCAACGTCAGGCTGCTCTAATAGTGCCGGCGATGCAACGTCAGGCTGCTCTAATAGTGCCGGCGATGCAACGTCAGGCTGCTCTAATAGCGCCGGCGATGCAACGTCAGGCTGCTCTAATAGTGCCGGCGATGCAACGTCAGGCTGCTCTAATAGCGCCGGCGATGCAACGTCAGGCTGCTCTAATAGTGCCGGCGATGGAGACGTCAGGCTGCTCTAATAGTGCCGGCGATGCAACGTCAGGCTGCTCTAATAGTGCCGGCGATGGAGACGTCAGGCTGCTCTAATAGCGCCGGCGATGCAACGTCAGGCTGCTCTAATAGTGCCGGCGATGCAACGTCAGGCTGCTCTAATAGCGCCGGCGATGCAACGTCAGGCTGCTCTAATAGTGCCGGCGATGCAACGTCAGGCTGCTCTAATAGTGCCGGCGATGGTGACGTCAGGCTGCTCTAATAGTGCCGGCGATGCAACGTCAGGCTGCTCTAATAGTGCCGGCGATGGAGACGTCAGGCTGCTCTAATAGCGCCGGCGATGCAACGTCAGGCTGCTCTAATAGTGCCGGCGATGCAACGTCAGGCTGCTCTAATAGCGCCGGCGATGCAACGTCAGGCTGCTCTAATAGCGCCGGCGATGCAACGTCAGGCTGCTCTAATAGTGCCGGCGATGCAACGTCAGGCTGCTCTAATAGCGCCGGCGATGCAACGTCAGGCTGCTCTAATAGTGCCGGCGATGCAACGTCAGGCTGCTCTAATAGTGCCGGCGATGCAACGTCAGGCTGCTCTAATAGCGCCGGCGATGCAACGTCAGGCTGCTCTAATAGTGCCGGCGATGCAACGTCAGGCTGCTCTAATAGTGCCGGCGATGGAGACGTCAGGCTGCTCTAATAGTGCCGGCGATGCAACGTCAGGCTGCTCTAATAGTGCCGGCGATGGAGACGTCAGGCTGCTCTAATAGTGCCGGCGATGCAACGTCAGGCTGCTCTAATAGTGCCGGCGATGGAGACGTCAGGCTGCTCTAATAGCGCCGGCGATGCAACGTCAGGCTGCTCTAATAGTGCCGGCGATGCAACGTCAGGCTGCTCTAATAGCGCCGGCGATGCAACGTCAGGCTGCTCTAATAGTGCCGGCGATGCAACGTCAGGCTGCTCTAATAGTGCCGGCGATGGTGACGTCAGGCTGCTCTAATAGTGCCGGCGATGCAACGTCAGGCTGCTCTAATAGTGCCGGCGATGGAGACGTCAGGCTGCTCTAATAGTGCCGGCGATGCAACGTCAGGCTGCTCTAATAGTGCCGGCGATGCAACGTCAGGCTGCTCTAATAGTGCCGGCGATGCAACGTCAGGCTGCTCTAATAGCGCCGGCGATGCAACGTCAGGCTGCTCTAATAGTGCCGGCGATGCAACGTCAGGCTGCTCTAATAGCGCCGGCGATGCAACGTCAGGCTGCTCTAATAGTGCCGGCGATGGAGACGTCAGGCTGCTCTAATAGTGCCGGCGATGCAACGTCAGGCTGCTCTAATAGTGCCGGCGATGGAGACGTCAGGCTGCTCTAATAGCGCCGGCGATGCAACGTCAGGCTGCTCTAATAGTGCCGGCGATGCAACGTCAGGCTGCTCTAATAGCGCCGGCGATGCAACGTCAGGCTGCTCTAATAGTGCCGGCGATGCAACGTCAGGCTGCTCTAATAGTGCCGGCGATGGTGACGTCAGGCTGCTCTAATAGTGCCGGCGATGCAACGTCAGGCTGCTCTAATAGTGCCGGCGATGGAGACGTCAGGCTGCTCTAATAGCGCCGGCGATGCAACGTCAGGCTGCTCTAATAGTGCCGGCGATGCAACGTCAGGCTGCTCTAATAGCGCCGGCGATGCAACGTCAGGCTGCTCTAATAGCGCCGGCGATGCAACGTCAGGCTGCTCTAATAGTGCCGGCGATGCAACGTCAGGCTGCTCTAATAGCGCCGGCGATGCAACGTCAGGCTGCTCTAATAGTGCCGGCGATGCAACGTCAGGCTGCTCTAATAGTGCCGGCGATGCAACGTCAGGCTGCTCTAATAGCGCCGGCGATGCAACGTCAGGCTGCTCTAATAGTGCCGGCGATGCAACGTCAGGCTGCTCTAATAGTGCCGGCGATGGAGACGTCAGGCTGCTCTAATAGTGCCGGCGATGCAACGTCAGGCTGCTCTAATAGTGCCGGCGATGGAGACGTCAGGCTGCTCTAATAGTGCCGGCGATGCAACGTCAGGCTGCTCTAATAGTGCCGGCGATGGAGACGTCAGGCTGCTCTAATAGCGCCGGCGATGCAACGTCAGGCTGCTCTAATAGTGCCGGCGATGCAACGTCAGGCTGCTCTAATAGCGCCGGCGATGCAACGTCAGGCTGCTCTAATAGTGCCGGCGATGCAACGTCAGGCTGCTCTAATAGTGCCGGCGATGGTGACGTCAGGCTGCTCTAATAGTGCCGGCGATGCAACGTCAGGCTGCTCTAATAGTGCCGGCGATGGAGACGTCAGGCTGCTCTAATAGCGCCGGCGATGCAACGTCAGGCTGCTCTAATAGTGCCGGCGATGGTGACGTCAGGCTGCTCTAATAGCGCCGGCGATGCAACGTCAGGCTGCTCTAATAGCGCCGGCGATGCAACGTCAGGCTGCTCTAATAGTGCCGGCGATGCAACGTCAGGCTGCTCTAATAGCGCCGGCGATGCAACGTCAGGCTGCTCTAATAGTGCCGGCGATGCAACGTCAGGCTGCTCTAATAGTGCCGGCGATGCAACGTCAGGCTGCTCTAATAGTGCCGGCGATGGAGACGTCAGGCTGCTCTAATAGTGCCGGCGATGCGACGTCAGGCTGCTCTAATAGTGCCGGCGATGCGACGTCAGGCTGTTCTAATAGCGCCGGCGATGCGACGTCAGGCTGCTCTAATAGCGCCGGCGATGCAACGTCAGGCTGCTCTAATAGTGCCGGCGATGCAACGTCAGGCTGCTCTAATAGCGCCGGCGATGCAACGTCAGGCTGCTCTAATAGTGCCGGCGCTGCAACGTCAGGCTGCTCTAATAGTGCCGGCGATGCAACGTCAGGCTGCTCTAATAGCGCCGGCGATGCAACGTCAGGCTGCTCTAATAGTGCCGGCGCCGGCGACGTCAGGCTGCTCTAATAGTGCCGGCGATGCAACGTCAGGCTGCTCTAATAGTGCCGGCGATGCAATGTCAGGCTGCTCTAATAGTGCCGGCGCCGGCGACGTCAGGCTGCTCTAATAGTGCCGGCGATGCAACGTCAGGCTGCTCTAATAGCGCCGGCGAAGCAACGTCAGGCTGCTCTAATAGTGCCGGCGATGCAACGTCAGGCTGCTCTAATAGCGCCGGCGATGCAACGTCAGGCTGCTCTAATAGTGCCGGCGATGCAACGTCAGGCTGCTCTAATAGTGCCGGCGATGCAACGTCAGGCTGCTCTAATAGTGCCGGCGCCGGCGACGTCAGGCTGCTCTAATAGTGCCGGCGATGCAACGTCAGGCTGCTCTAATAGTGCCGGCGCCGGCGATGTCAGGCTGCTCTAATAGTGCCGGCGATGCAACGTCAGGCTGCTCTAATAGTGCCGGCGATGGTGATGTCAGGCTGCTCTAATAGCGCCGGCGATGCAACGTCAGGCTGCTCTAATAGTGCCGGCGATGCAACGTCAGGCTGCTCTAATAGCGCCGGCGATGCAACGTCAGGCTGCTCTAATAGTGCCGGCGATGCAACGTCAGGCTGCCCTAATAGTGCCGGCGATGCAACGTCAGGCTGCTCTAATAGCGCCGGCGATGCAACGTCAGGCTGCTCTAATAGTGCCGGCGCCGGCGACGTTAGGCTGCTCTAATAGCGCCGGCGATGCAACGTCAGGCTGCTCTAATAGTGCCGGCGATGCAACGTCAGGCTGCTCTAATAGCGCCGGCGATGCAACGTCAGGCTGCTCTAATAGTGCCGGCGCCGGCGACGTTAGGCTGCTCTAATAGCGCCGGCGATGCAACGTCAGGCTGCTCTAATAGTGCCGGCGATGCAACGTCAGGCTGCTCTAATAGCGCCGGCGATGCAACGTCAGGCTGCTCTAATAGTGCCGGCGATGCAACGTCAGGCTGCTCTAATAGCGCCGGCGATGCGACGTCAGGCTGCTCTAATAGCGCCGGCGCTGCAACGTCAGGCTGCTCTAATAGTGCCGGCGATGCAACGTCAGGCTGCTCTAATAGTGCCGGCGACGTCAGGCTGCTCTAATAGCGCCGGCGCTGCAACGTCAGGCTGCTCTAATAGTGCCGGCGACGTCAGGCTGCTCTAATAGTGCCGGCGATGCGACGTCAGGCTGCTCTAATAGTGCCGGCCATGCAACGTCAGGCTGCTCTAATAGTGCCGGCGATGCAACGTCAGGCTGCTCTAATAGTGCCGGCGATGCAACGTCAGGCTGCTCTAATAGTGCCGGCGATGCAACGTCAGGCTGCTCTAATAGTGCCGGCGATGCAACGTCAGGCTGCTCTAATAGTGCCGGCGATGCAACGTCAGGCTGCTCTAATAGTGCCGGCGATGCAACGTCAGGCTGCTCTAATAGTGCCGGCGATGCAACGTCAGGCTGCTCTAATAGCGCCGGCGATGGTGATGTCAGGCTGCTCTAATAGTGCCGGCGATGCAACGTCAGGCTGCTCTAATAGCGCCGGCGATGCAACGTCAGGCTGCTCTAATAGTGCCGGCGATGCAACGTCAGGCTGCTCTAATAGCGCCGGCGATGCAACGTCAGGCTGCTCTAATAGTGCCGGCGATGCAACGTCAGGCTGCTCTAATAGCGCCGGCGATGCAACGTCAGGCTGCTCTAATAGTGCCGGCGATGGTGATGTCAGGCTGCTCTAATAGTGCCGGCGATGCAACGTCAGGCTGCTCTAATAGCGCCGGCGATGGTGATGTCAGGCTGCTCTAATAGTGCCGGCGATGCAACGTCAGGCTGCTCTAATAGTGCCGGCGATGCAACGTCAGGCTGCTCTAATAGCGCCGGCGATGCAACGTCAGGCTGCTCTAATAGTGCCGGCGATGCAACGTCAGGCTGCTCTAATAGTGCCGGCGATGCAACGTCAGGCTGCTCTAATAGCGCCGGCGATGCAACGTCAGGCTGCTCTAATAGTGCCGGCGATGGTGACGTCAGGCTGCTCTAATAGTGCCGGCGATGCAACGTCAGGCTGCTCTAATAGTGCCGGCGATGCAACGTCAGGCTGCTCTAATAGTGCCGGCGATGGTGACGTCAGGCTGCTCTAATAGTGCCGGCGATGGTGACGTCAGGCTGCTCTAATAGTGCCGGCGATGCAACGTCAGGCTGCTCTAATAGCGCCGGCGATGGTGATGTCAGGCTGCTCTAATAGCGCCGGCGATGCAACGTCAGGCTGCTCTAATAGCGCCGGCGATGCAACGTCAGGCTGCTCTAATAGTGCCGGCGATGCAACGTCAGGCTGCTCTAATAGCGCCGGTGATGGTGATGTCAGGCTGCTCTAATAGTGCCGGCGATTCAACGTCAGGCTGCTCTAATAGTGCCGGCGATGCAACGTCAGGCTGCTCTAATAGCGCCGGCGATGCAACGTCAGGCTGCTCTAATAGTGCCGGCGATGCAACGTCAGGCTGCTCTAATAGCGCCGGCGATGCAACGTCAGGCTGCTCTAATAGTGCCGGCGATGCAACGTCAGGCTGCTCTAATAGTGCCGGCGATGCAACGTCAGGCTGCTCTAATAGCGCCGGCGATGCAACGTCAGGCTGCTCTAATAGTGCCGGCGATGCAACGTCAGGCTGCTCTAATAGTGCCGGCGATGCAACGTCAGGCTGCTCTAATAGCGCCGGCGATGGTGACGTCAGGCTGCTCTAATAGTGCCGGCGATGCAACGTCAGGCTGCTCTAATAGTGCCGGCGATGCAACGTCAGGCTGCTCTAATAGTGCCGGCGATGCAACGTCAGGCTGCTCTAATAGCGCCGGCGATGCAACGTCAGGCTGCTCTAATAGCGCCGGCGATGGTGACGTCAGGCTGCTCTAATAGCGCCGGCGATGCAACGTCAGGCTGCTCTAATAGCGCCGGCGATGGTGACGTCAGGCTGCTCTAATAGTGCCGGCGATGGTGACGTCAGGCTGCTCTAATAGTGCCGGCGATGGTGACGTCAAACTGCTCTAATAGTGCCGGCGATGCAACGTCAAACTGCTCTAATAGTGCCGGCGATGCAACGTCAGGCTGCTCTAATAGTGCCGGCGATGGTGACGTCAGGCTGCTCTAATAGTGCCGGCGATGGTGACGTCAGGCTGCTCTAATAGCGCCGGCGATGCAACGTCAGGCTGCTCTAATAGCGCCGGCGATGCAACGTCAAACTGCTCTAATAGTGCCGGCGATGCAACGTCAGGCTGCTCTAATAGCGCCGGCGATGCAACGTCAGGCTGCTCTAATAGTGCCGGCGATGCAACGTCAGGCTGCTCTAATAGCGCCGGCGATGGTGACGTCAGGCTGCTCTAATAGTGCCGGCGATGGTGACGTCAGGCTGCTCTAATAGCGCCGGCGATGCAACGTCAGGCTGCTCTAATAGTGCCGGCGATGCAACGTCAGGCTGCTCTAATAGCGCCGGCGATGGTGACGTCAGGCTGCTCTAATAGTGCCGGCGATGCAACGTCAGGCTGCTCTAATAGCGCCGGCGATGCAACGTCAGGCTGCTCTAATAGTGCCGGCGATGCAACGTCAGGCTGCTCTAATAGTGCCGGCGATGCAACGTCAGGCTGCTCTAATAGTGACGGCGATGGTGACGTCAGGCTGCTCTAATAGTGCCGGCGATGGTGACGTCAGGCTGCTCTAATAGTGCCGGCGATGGTGACGTCAGGCTGCTCTAATAGCGCCGGCGATGCTGACGTCAGGCTGCTCTAATAGTGCCGGCGATGCAACGTCAGGCTGCTCTAATAGCGCCGGCGATGGTGACGTCAGGCTGCTCTAATAGTGCCGGCGATGCAACGTCAGGCTGCTCTAATAGCGCCGGCGATGCAACGTCAGGCTGCTCTAATAGTGCCGGCGACGCGACGTCAGGCTGCTCTAATAGTGCCGGCGATGGTGACGTCAGGCTGCTCTAATAGTGCCGGCGATGCAACGTCAGGCTGCTCTAATAGTGCCGGCGATGGTGACGTCAGGCTGCTCTAATAGTGCCGGCGATGCAACGTCAGGCTGCTCTAATAGTGCCGGCGATGGTGACGTCAGGCTGCTCTAATAGTGCCGGCGATGGTGACGTCAGGCTGCTCTAATAGTGCCGGCCATGCAACGTCAAACTGCTCTAATAGTGCCGGCGATGCAACGTCAGGCTGCTCTAATAGTGCCGGCGATGCAACGTCAGGCTGCTCTAATAGTGCCGGCGATGCAACGTCAGGCTGCTCTAATAGTGCCGGCGATGGTGACGTCAGGCTGCTCTAATAGTGCCGGCGACGCGACGTTAGGCTGCTCTAATAGTGCCGGCGATGCAACGTCAGGCTGCTCTAATAGTGCCGGCGATAGTGACGTCAGGCTGCTCTAATAGTGCCGGCGATGCAACGTCAGGCTGCTCTAATAGTGCCGGCGATGGTGACGTCAGGCTGCTCTAATAGTGCCGGCGATGGAGACGTCAGGCTGCTCTAATAGTGCCGGCGATGCAACGTCAGGCTGCTCTAATAGTGCCGGCGATGCAACGTCAGGCTGCTCTAATAGTGCCGGCGATGGTGACGTCAGGCTGCTCTAATAGCGCCGGCGATGGTGACGTCAGGCTGCTCTAATAGTGACGGCGATGGTGACGTCAGGCTGCTCTAATAGTGCCGGCGATGCAACGTCAGGCTGCTCTAATAGTGCCGGCGATGCAACGTCAGGCTGCTCTAATAGCGCCGGCGATGCAACGTCAGGCTGCTCTAATAGCGCCGGCGACGCAACGTCAGGCTGCTCTAATAGTGCCGGCGATGCAACGTCAGGCTGCTCTAATAGCGCCGGCGACGCAACGTCAGGCTGCTCTAATAGCGCCGGCGATGCAACGTCAGGCTGCTCTAATAGTGCCGGCGATGCAACGTCAGGCTGCTCTAATAGTGCCGGCGATGCAACGTCAGGCTGCTCTAATAGTGCCGGCGATGCAACGTCAGGCTGCTCTAATAGTGCCGGCGATGCAACGTCAGGCTGCTCTAATAGTGCCGGCGACGCAACGTCAGGCTGCTCTAATAGTGCCGGCGATGCGACGTCAAACTGCTCTAATAGCGCCGGCGATGCAACGTCAGGCTGCTCTAATAGTGCCGGCGATGCAACGTCAGGCTGCTCTAATAGCGCCGGCGATGCAACGTCAGGCTGCTCTAATAGCGCCGGCGATGCAACGTCAGGCTGCTCTAATAGCGCCGGCGATGCAACGTCAGGCTGCTCTAATAGCGCCGGCGATGCAACGTCAGGCTGCTCTAATAGCGCCGGCGATGCAACGTCAGGCTGCTCTAATAGTGCCGGCGATGCAACGTCAGGCTGCTCTAATAGTGCCGGCGATGCAACGTCAGGCTGCTCTAATAGTGCCGGCGATGCAACGTCAGGCTGCTCTAATAGCGCCGGCGATGGAACGTCAGGCTGCTCTAATAGCGCCGGCGATGCAACGTCAGGCTGCTCTAATAGCGCCGGCGATGCAACGTCAGGCTGCTCTAATAGTGCCGGCGATGCAACGTCAGGCTGCTCTAATAGCGCCGGCGATGGTGACGTCAGGCTGCTCTAATAGTGCCGGCGATGCAACGTCAGGCTGCTCTAATAGCGCCGGCGATGGTGACGTCAGGCTGCTCTAATAGTGCCGGCGATGCAACGTCAGGCTGCTCTAATAGTGCCGGCGATGCAACGTCAGGCTGCTCTAATAGTGCCGGCGATGCAACGTCAGGCTGCTCTAATAGTGCCGGCGATGCAACGTCAGGCTGCTCTAATAGCGCCGGCGATGCAACGTCAGGCTGCTCTAATAGTGCCGGCGATGCAACGTCAGGCTGCTCTAATAGCGCCGGCGATGCAACGTCAGGCTGCTCTAATAGCGCCGGCGATGCAACGTCAGGCTGCTCTAATAGCGCCGGCGATGCAACGTCAGGCTGCTCTAATAGCGCCGGCGATGCAACGTCAGGCTGCTCTAATAGTGCCGGCGATGCAACGTCAGGCTGCTCTAATAGTGCCGGCGATGCAACGTCAGGCTGCTCTAATAGCGCCGGCGATGCAACGTCAGGCTGCTCTAATAGTGCCGGCGATGCAACGTCAGGCTGCTCTAATAGTGCCGGCGCCGGCGACGTCAGGCTGCTCTAATAGTGCCGGCGATGCAACGTCAGGCTGCTCTAATAGTGCCGGCGATGGTGACGTCAGGCTGCTCTAATAGTGCCGGCGATGGAGACGTCAGGCTGCTCTAATAGTGCCGGCGATGCAACGTCAGGCTGCTCTAATAGTGCCGGCGATGCAACGTCAGGCTGCTCTAATAGTGCCGGCGATGGTGACGTCAGGCTGCTCTAATAGCGCCGGCGATGGTGACGTCAGGCTGCTCTAATAGTGACGGCGATGGTGACGTCAGGCTGCTCTAATAGTGCCGGCGATGCAACGTCAGGCTGCTCTAATAGCGCCGGCGATGCAACGTCAGGCTGCTCTAATAGCGCCGGCGATGCAACGTCAGGCTGCTCTAATAGTGCCGGCGACGCAACGTCAGGCTGCTCTAATAGCGCCGGCGATGCAACGTCAGGCTGCTCTAATAGTGCCGGCGATGCAACGTCAGGCTGCTCTAATAGTGCCGGCGATGCAACGTCAGGCTGCTCTAATAGTGCCGGCGATGCAACGTCAGGCTGCTCTAATAGTGCCGGCGATGCAACGTCAGGCTGCTCTAATAGTGCCGGCGACGCAACGTCAGGCTGCTCTAATAGTGCCGGCGATGCGACGTCAAACTGCTCTAATAGCGCCGGCGATGCAACGTCAGGCTGCTCTAATAGTGCCGGCGATGCAACGTCAGGCTGCTCTAATAGCGCCGGCGATGCAACGTCAGGCTGCTCTAATAGCGCCGGCGATGCAACGTCAGGCTGCTCTAATAGCGCCGGCGATGCAACGTCAGGCTGCTCTAATAGCGCCGGCGATGCAACGTCAGGCTGCTCTAATAGCGCCGGCGATGCAACGTCAGGCTGCTCTAATAGTGCCGGCGATGCAACGTCAGGCTGCTCTAATAGTGCCGGCGATGCAACGTCAGGCTGCTCTAATAGCGCCGGCGATGGTGACGTCAGGCTGCTCTAATAGTGCCGGCGATGCAACGTCAGGCTGCTCTAATAGTGCCGGCGATGCAACGTCAAACTGCTCTAATAGTGACGGCGATGCAACGTCAGGCTGCTCTAATAGCGCCGGCGATGCAACGTCAGGCTGCTCTAATAGTGCCGGCGCCGGCGACGTCAGGCTGCTCTAATAGTGCCGGCGATGCAACGTCAGGCTGCTCTAATAGTGCCGGCGATGGTGACGTCAGGCTGCTCTAATAGTGCCGGCGATGGAGACGTCAGGCTGCTCTAATAGTGCCGGCGATGCAACGTCAGGCTGCTCTAATAGTGCCGGCGATGCAACGTCAGGCTGCTCTAATAGTGCCGGCGATGCAACGTCAGGCTGCTCTAATAGTGCCGGCGATGGTGACGTCAGGCTGCTCTAATAGTGACGGCGATGGTGACGTCAGGCTGCTCTAATAGTGACGGCGATGGTGACGTCAGGCTGCTCTAATAGTGCCGGCGATGCAACGTCAGGCTGCTCTAATAGTGCCGGCGATGCAACGTCAGGCTGCTCTAATAGCGCCGGCGATGCAACGTCAGGCTGCTCTAATAGCGCCGGCGACGCAACGTCAGGCTGCTCTAATAGTGCCGGCGATGCAACGTCAGGCTGCTCTAATAGCGCCGGCGACGCAACGTCAGGCTGCTCTAATAGCGCCGGCGATGCAACGTCAGGCTGCTCTAATAGCGCCGGCGATGCAACGTCAGGCTGCTCTAATAGCGCCGGCGATGCAACGTCAGGCTGCTCTAATAGCGCCGGCGATGCAACGTCAGGCTGCTCTAATAGCGCCGGCGACGCAACGTCAGGCTGCTCTAATAGTGCCGGCGATGCAACGTCAGGCTGCTCTAATAGCGCCGGCGACGCAACGTCAGGCTGCTCTAATAGTGCCGGCGATGCAACGTCAGGCTGCTCTAATAGCGCCGGCGATGCAACGTCAGGCTGCTCTAATAGTGCCGGTGATGCAACGTCAGGCTGCTCTAATAGTGCCGGCGATGCAACGTCAGGCTGCTCTAATAGTGCCGGCGATGCAACGTCAGGCTGCTCTAATAGCGCCGGCGATGCAACGTCAGGCTGCTCTAATAGTGCCGGCGATGCAACGTCAGGCTGCTCTAATAGCGCCGGCGATGCAACGTCAGGCTGCTCTAATAGCGCCGGCGATGCAACGTCAGGCTGCTCTAATAGTGCCGGCGATGCAACGTCAGGCTGCTCTAATAGTGCCGGCGATGCAACGTCAGGCTGCTCTAATAGTGCCGGCGATGCAACGTCAGGCTGCTCTAATAGTGCCGGCGATGCAACGTCAGGCTGCTCTAATAGTGCCGGCGATGGTGACGTCAGGCTGCTCTAATAGTGCCGGCGACGCAACGTCAGGCTGCTCTAATAGTGCCGGCACCGGTGACGTCAGGCTGCTCTAATAGCGCCGGCGATGCAACGTCAGGCTGCTCTAATAGCGCCGGCGATGCAACGTCAGGCTGCTCTAATAGTGCCGGCGATGCAACGTCAGGCTGCGCTTATAGCGCCGGCGATGCAACGTCAGGCTGCTCTAATAGTGACGGCGATGCAACGTCAGGCTGCTCTAATAGTGACGGCGATGGTGACGTCAGGCTGCTCTAATAGTGCCGGCGATGCAACGTCAGGCTGCTCTAATAGTGCCGGCGAAGGTGACGTCAGGCTGCTCTAATAGCGCCGGCGATGCAACGTCAGGCTGCTCTAATAGTGCCGGCGATGCAACGTCAGGCTGCTCTAATAGCGCCGGCGATGCAACGTCAGGCTGCTCTAATAGTGCCGGCGATGCAACGTCAGGCTGCTCTAATAGTGCCGGCGATGCAACGTCAGGCTGCGCTTATAGCGCCGGCGATGCAACGTCAGGCTGCTCTAATAGCGCCGGCGATGCAACGTCAGGCTGCTCTAATAGTGCCGGCGATGCAACGTCAGGCTGCTCTAATAGCGCCGGCGATGCAACGTCAGGCTGCTCTAATAGTGCCGGCGATGCAACGTCAGGCTGCTCTAATAGCGCCGGCGATGCAACGTCAGGCTGCTCTAATAGTGCCGGCGATGCAACGTCAGGCTGCTCTAATAGTGCCGGCGATTCAACGTCAGGCTGCTCTAATAGTGCCGGCGATGCAACGTCAGGCTGCTCTAATAGTGCCGGCGATGCAACGTCAGGCTGCTCTAATAGTGCCGGCGATGCAACGTCAGGCTGCTCTAATAGCGCCGGCGATGCAACGTCAGGCTGCTCTAATAGCGCCGGCGATGGTGACGTCAGGCTGCTCTAATAGTGCCGGCGATGCAACGTCAGGCTGCTCTAATAGTGCCGGCGATGCAACGTCAAACTGCTCTAATAGTGACGGCGATGCAACGTCAGGCTGCTCTAATAGCGCCGGCGATGCAACGTCAGGCTGCTCTAATAGTGCCGGCGCCGGCGACGTCAGGCTGCTCTAATAGTGCCGGCGATGCAACGTCAGGCTGCTCTAATAGTGCCGGCGATGGTGACGTCAGGCTGCTCTAATAGTGCCGGCGATGGAGACGTCAGGCTGCTCTAATAGTGCCGGCGATGCAACGTCAGGCTGCTCTAATAGTGCCGGCGATGCAACGTCAGGCTGCTCTAATAGTGCCGGCGATGGTGACGTCAGGCTGCTCTAATAGCGCCGGCGATGGTGACGTCAGGCTGCTCTAATAGTGACGGCGATGGTGACGTCAGGCTGCTCTAATAGTGCCGGCGATGCAACGTCAGGCTGCTCTAATAGTGCCGGCGATGCAACGTCAGGCTGCTCTAATAGCGCCGGCGATGCAACGTCAGGCTGCTCTAATAGCGCCGGCGACGCAACGTCAGGCTGCTCTAATAGTGCCGGCGATGCAACGTCAGGCTGCTCTAATAGCGCCGGCGACGCAACGTCAGGCTGCTCTAATAGCGCCGGCGATGCAACGTCAGGCTGCTCTAATAGTGCCGGCGATGCAACGTCAGGCTGCTCTAATAGTGCCGGCGATGCAACGTCAGGCTGCTCTAAAAGTGCCGGCGATGCAACGTCAGGCTGCTCTAATAGTGCCGGCGATGCAACGTCAGGCTGCTCTAATAGTGCCGGCGACGCAACGTCAGGCTGCTCTAATAGTGCCGGCGATGCGACGTCAAACTGCTCTAATAGCGCCGGCGATGCAACGTCAGGCTGCTCTAATAGTGCCGGCGATGCAACGTCAGGCTGCTCTAATAGCGCCGGCGATGCAACGTCAGGCTGCTCTAATAGCGCCGGCGATGCAACGTCAGGCTGCTCTAATAGCGCCGGCGATGCAACGTCAGGCTGCTCTAATAGCGCCGGCGATGCAACGTCAGGCTGCTCTAATAGCGCCGGCGATGCAACGTCAGGCTGCTCTAATAGTGCCGGCGATGCAACGTCAGGCTGCTCTAATAGCGCCGGTGATGCAACGTCAGGCTGCTCTAATAGCGCCGGCGATGCAACGTCAGGCTGCTCTAATAGCGCCGGCGATGCAACGTCAGGCTGCTCTAATAGCGCCGGCGATGCAACGTCAGGCTGCTCTAATAGCGCCGGCGACGCAACGTCAGGCTGCTCTAATAGTGCCGGCGATGCAACGTCAGGCTGCTCTAATAGCGCCGGCGACGCAACGTCAGGCTGCTCTAATAGTGCCGGCGATGCAACGTCAGGCTGCTCTAATAGTGCCGGTGATGCAACGTCAGGCTGCTCTAATAGTGCCGGCGATGCAACGTCAGGCTGCTCTAATAGCGCCGGCGATGCAACGTCAGGCTGCTCTAATAGTGCCGGCGATGCAACGTCAGGCTGCTCTAATAGTGCCGGCGATGCAACGTCAGGCTGCTCTAATAGCGCCGGCGATGCAACGTCAGGCTGCTCTAATAGTGCCGGCGATGCAACGTCAGGCTGCTCTAATAGTGCCGGCGATGCAACGTCAGGCTGCTCTAATAGTGCCGGCGATGCAACGTCAGGCTGCTCTAATAGTGCCGGCGATGCAACGTCAGGCTGCTCTAATAGTGCCGGCGATGGTGACGTCAGGCTGCTCTAATAGTGCCGGCGACGCAACGTCAGGCTGCTCTAATAGTGCCGGCACCGGTGACGTCAGGCTGCTCTAATAGCGCCGGCGATGCAACGTCAGGCTGCTCTAATAGCGCCGGCGATGCAACGTCAGGCTGCTCTAATAGTGCCGGCGATGCAACGTCAGGCTGCGCTTATAGCGCCGGCGATGCAACGTCAGGCTGCGCTTATAGCGCCGGCGATGGTGACGTCAGGCTGCTCTAATAGTGACGGCGATGCAACGTCAGGCTGCTCTAATAGTGCCGGCGAAGGTGACGTCAGGCTGCTCTAATAGTGACGGCGATGGTGACGTCAGGCTGCTCTAATAGTGCCGGCGATGCAACGTCAGGCTGCTCTAATAGTGCCGGCGAAGGTGACGTCAGGCTGCTCTAATAGTGCCGGCGATGCAACGTCAGGCTGCGCTTATAGCGCCGGCGATGCAACGTCAGGCTGCTCTAATAGCGCCGGCGATGCAACGTCAGGCTGCTCTAATAGTGCCGGCGATGCAACGTCAGGCTGCTCTAATAGTGCCGGCGATGGTGACGTCAGGCTGCTCTAATAGTGCCGGCGATGCAACGTCAGGCTGCTCTAATAGTGCCGGCGATGGTGATGTCCGGCTGCTCTAATAGTGCCGGCGATGGTGATGTCAGGCTGCTCTAATAGCGCCGGCGACGCGACGTTAGGCTGCGGTCGCTGGAAAAATCAAATAGAGATGACTTCCATCGATCACTACCAAGCCGTCGCTCCGTCGCGTCGCGCTTACTATAAGCGCACGTGACGGCAGCAATGCATTTGTTTTGATGCGGTGTCGCTGACGCCGGCACTATAAGCGCGGCCTTAGGCTACGGCCCCAGTATTTACTGCTGCACGCGTGCCTGGCGTCCTGGTGGTGCGCGCACAGATAAAACCCGCGATTGGCGGTCTGTAGGGGAGCGACGGGAAGCACGGGGGCGGGGCCATGATGGGGGGCGTGGCCATGACGGGGCATATCTGCCCTTCCATTGGCTGCCGCCGAACACGTGAACGCGTTGCGGCACGGGAAGGCAACATTCTTGTTTTCCCTGCCAGCGTACGCATCATCGCGCTTTGCGTGCCGACACACACACAGCCACTGGGGCCTGCCCCATAGAGGGCTGTACTGGGGTGTGTGCGCGCACGCTGTAGCGCCCGCTGCCGCGGCCACTGGGGACATGGCGTAACACCAGCCTGGGATAGGTGAGGAAAATGGGGGCTATTTTCTGTCGGACGATTTAGCGGCATCGGAGTTTGGGGTATTGCATGGGAATAAATACATTTGCGGTAACTCAGGGGCTCTCAAATCCAGTCCTCAAGACCCCCTAACAGGTCAGGTTTTCGGGATATCCCTGCTTCAGCACCAGTGGTTCAATCAGATAGAGCCACTTGTGCTAAAGCAGGGTCTTCGACTGAGCCACTAATTAAGCCATCTGTGCTGAAGCAGGGACTGATTGAGCCACCTGTGCTGAAGCAGGGATATCCTGAAAACCTGTTGGAGGGTCTTGAGTACTGGAGTTGAGAACCCGTGGGTTAACTGTTCATTTGTATACACTGGCAATATGGCATTAGCGAGTAAGTTGATGAATACATTTGGTGTTATGCAGCGCTAACTTTTTTCATATTTCGCCCGTTAGTAAATCCTGGCAAAAGCGTCTTAAAATCATTGTCAGAACTCTTCCTGCAGCCAGACCGGTCCTCAGAAATGCCCCCAGCGATAAAGATGGCCGTGCTGAGGCAGCATATTTTATCCTGGATTCCGGACGACATCTAGTGGAAGATTATAAAAAATATACCCACAGTCGTCTCCTCTTTACTGTAACAAACACAGTGTTAGAGTGTGTTACTTGTGTATTGTGTCTGTAAATACTATCATCAGCTCTACAGTGCAAAGGAATACGCTGCTGTCCCTGAATAGGTTTACTGGCTCTGTTCTGCTGCAATAACATGGGCTTGGCTGTATATGTACCTATGTATATATGTATCTATATATCTTTATTTATATAATGCTATCTATGTACATAGAGCGTCACAGCAGTGATACACGGGACATAATAATATAACACACAATGGGAATAAGCGCTTGAGACATAAAAGTAACGTTAGGAAAAAAGTCCCTGCCCCGAAGAGCTTACAATCTAAGTGTATAAACTTTTAGTAGCTGAAAGTCCTGTTAGAAATAAATTTGTAAATTAAAAAAGGACATAAAAAAACCTCATTACCAGCTCGCTCGCAGAAGCGGAATATCTGCAGTTTGATCACGGACAGGAGATTTAGAGGCGGGGACAAACAATAATTAAAATAATCCTTAGAATTATGATTCTGCCCCTGGGTGAGGTTTTATTAAAATAAAAGCAGAACTTAATATTTCAAAGGTGTTTTATGCAAACAAATATATCGCTAAATCAAGCTCAATGATCATTTAAAATGATTTTTAACTTATGAAATGTTAAAACTTAAAAGGCACACAGGATGGATTATGATATTAATACAAATGAAAGGTTCTGTTTAACTCTGCTACAAATATTTAGTAATCTTGATGTCAAATAAAACATTAATAACTTTCAGTTTATATAGAGATGCAAAAAAAGAATGTTGTTAAATGTGTTATGACGCTAAAAAGGAATAAGGTTATAATGTTCTCGCTATTAACAAATAATAATCCAATAAATAAAAGGATATTTGATCAGGGTCTCCTTTTCCTAAATATTACTTTTATGTCTGAAGCGCTCATTCCCATTATGTGTTATTTGATATTTATATTATTATTATTATTATGCCACTTATATAATTATGTCACATGTATTATTGCTGTGAAGCGCTATGCACATTAAAGCCCAGATCACACAGGATGCTACGCTTATGTGCGTGCGCACGTTTGTCGCTCTTTGAGGCTAGTGGATGAGAGTTGTCACACTAGAAACTGCTTGTGGCGGCAAAGTACAGCGTTGACGCTGCGACATTTTGCCGCCACAACCCAAATTGACATTTGGGGCTGCAGTCGCGTCATGTGATCTGGTGCAGCCAATAAAGGCGAACCAGCTCCGTGACGTGTTCGTCACGCCCCCAAACGCCGCGACCCAACTCCTGCACTTTGAGCACAGATCGCTGGACTGCAGGAGCGCGCGGCGGAGGCGCACATGGACGTAGCAGCCAGTCTGAGCTTGACCTAATAGTGCTATATAAATAAAGATATAAATCTGAGTATTTATTATAATTTACTACAAAATTGAAAAATTAATTTTGGTTAAAAAAACGGTTACAAAAACAATCAGGTTCCACCGAGATTTGAACTCGGATCGCTGGATTCAGAGTCCAGAGTGCTAACCATTACACCATGGAACCTCTTACAGAGTAATGACATCTCAAAGTCTTATGACTACATGTAATTGTCTGAGTTACCCATTACTCTGTCTGTTCCAGTGTATCATGATAATTATACAGACAGCAAATCCTCTTTACATCACAATATTTGCATGAGTCCTCTGGTCTGTAGACCGTGGTTGCTTGCTCTTTGGGGATTTACATGGAACAGGCTGCACCCACACCGCCATCTTGCAACACCCAGCCAACACAAAGCAAGGCGCCATCTTGCTACTCTCACGGCTGTTTATGGGCAAAGGCCTCTACCAGTAATCTGTCAGCCATATTGGTACACCAGGAAGAGTTTTCATATGATATATTCTTTCGTTTAAATAGCGAATGTATTAAAAGAATTGGCGCAGGTGTGGACGAAATTGTGTTTCTACCTCCTGTGTTAAGTTCATAGGCATTGTCTTCATAGTGTTTGTTTGTTTATGATAGCGTTCTTTAAGTTGGGTGTACAAAGATGGCGACGAGTCGCCCTGCTAACCTGAAGGTGTGAAACCCGGAAGTGACGTATGGCGGGGTTTCCGGGTCAGGGCTGGGCGGAAGCGCTAGTTTTGTTTCAGGGAGGGGTCACAGCCGGTCTTCCTGTAGGTCTGTCGGTTGCCGTTGATACCCGCAGATTCCGCGAGCGCAGCAAGCACTGCGAGCATGGGGACCAGGGACGACGAGTATGACTATCTGTTTAAAGGTAACAGCGGCGGCGGAGAGAGGGCTGGTGATATCCGTTGGGGGCCGGAGAGAGGGCCGGGGGTATCTGTTGAAGGCCGGAGAGAGGGCCGGGGGTATCTGTTGAAGGCCGGAGAGAGGGCCGGGGGTATCTGTAGGGGGCCGGAGAGAGGACCGGGGGTATCTGTAGGGGGGCGGAGAGAGGACCGGGGGTATCTGTTGGGGGCCGGAGAGAGGACCGGGGGTATCTGTTGGGGGCCGGAGAGAGGGCCGGGGGTATCTGTAGGGGGCCGGAGAGAGGACCGGGGGTATCTGTAGGGGGCCGGAGAGGGGACCGGGGGTATCTGTGAGGGCCGGGGCTATCTGTAGGGGGCCGGAGAGGCGACCGGGGATGATCTGTGGGGGGCCGGAGAGGCGACCGGGGGTATCTGGGGGGCCGGAGAGAGGACAGGGGGTATTTGTAGGGGGCTGGAGAGAAGGCAGGGGTTATTTGTGGAAGGCTGGATTGAGGGCAGGGGTTATTTGTAGGGGGGCGAGAGAGGGCAGGGGGTATTTGTAGGGTGCCGGAGAGGGGACTGGGGGTATTGTATTGTATGTCTTTATATAGCGCCATAGGTGTACTCAACGCTTCACAATACAGTACAGGCAATTATAATACAATATGTGCAGCAAAATCAGACAATAGGAAAGGAAATCCCTGCCCATAGAGCTTACAATCTAAGATATTTGTAGGGGTCCGGAGAGGGGACCAGGGGGTATTTGTAGGGGTCCGGAGAGGGGACCAGGGGGTATTTGTAGGGGTCCGGAGAGGGGACCAGGGGGTATTTGTAGGGGGCCGGAGAGGGGACCAGGGGGTATTTGTAGGGGTCCGGAGAGGGGACCAAGGGGTATTTGTAGGGGTCCGGAGAGGGGACCAGGGGGTATTTGTAGGGGGCCGGAGAGGGGACCAGGGGGTATTTGTAGGGGGCCGGAGAGGGGACCAGGGGGTATTTGTAGAGCTTATAATCTAAGATATTTGTAGGGGTCCGGAGAGGGGACCAGGGGGTATTTGTAGGGGTCCGGAGAGGGGACCAGGGGGTATTTGTAGGGGGCCAGAGAGGGGACCAGGGGGTATTTGTAGGGGGCCGGAGAGGGGACCAGGGGGTATTTGTAGTGGGCCGGAGAGGGGACCAGGGGGTATTTGTAGGGGGCCAGAGAGGGGACCAGGGGGTATTTGTAGGGGGCCGGAGAGGGGACCAGGGGGTATTTGTAGGGGGCCGGAGAGGGGACCAGGGGGTATTTGTAGGGGGCGGTCAGCAAGTGTTTGACAATTGGGATGGTGTCTACAAGGAGTCCTGTGGCAGGGAGGTTCATTTAGAGGGGGGTGAGGGTGTTTATATGTATCAATATCTATTATTGGGTATCTCGAGTTCCTGGAGGATATGGGGTGGGGTATCTGCGGCATTGGGGGAAGGGAGCACTATCTGTAGAGTCCAAAGAGGGGTGTGTGTAGAGGTAAGAGTTGCGTACATACACATTACTAACTAACACTCGGTGTACTCAACGCTTTACAAGAGACTACATTACAGGGAATTAAATACAGTAAGTGCAGCAGAATAAATCAGACAATAGGAAAGAAAATTATCTTTTATTTGGCTTCAAGCTATTCCACAGTGCAGTACAAATGTCAGGAGGACAAGAACATTGTATACCCCCCAGAAACAACATATATGTTTAGGCAAATGGAGGAGTTCCCTGCTCCAATCAGTTTACAATCTATATGATTCAGCTATATGTGCTGGTTGGTGACACACAGGCCTTGGTGGCAGATGAGGTCCTGTTAGCCACCTCATTTGTCTCACTACTCACTCTCCAACTGTAGCTCCTTGTGAATTAGGTGTGAAGTATTTTGGTCCCTCTCCTGGAAAGCCAGTCCACACATACACTACTGTTTGGGTGAGGAAGGTTTTTGGGTGGTTGTCGCACAGTCCTGTCTGCCTTGTTCCCTTTCTTCGGCCCCGTCAGCTGCTGATGTCATCAGCTTTTATTTGCAACGTTAAGGGAGACACTGATACTTTCCATGACAGAGATGTGCTGTCCCTGAGGCCTACTCTGTTGAGATTTAGTGGTACCCATTATCAGTTTACAATGCAGCAACTTCCATCAGGGAGAAAAATTCACCTTCACAACGCCCGAAATGTTGGTCTAATTGAGTTTTATTAACCTCAACCTCTTGGGTTCTGCAATGCATCATGGAGCGAAAGGGGTTAATTAAGTGACCAGTCTTAACAGATTCCACATCCTGGGCAGAGACGACACAAACATTCTTGTGAAGCTGGATAATGGAGTGAGACTTTCACCCTTGCGGGCTGTGTTTATGTTAAGGGTCAGTGGATTGGAGCCGGTGTCCGACCTCTGGGAGGTTAGGAATGCAGGGCGTGGGGTGTTGGGAGAAGGCACCAGGCAGGACAGTTACACTCCCCCAGGGCCTTCATCTTTCTTTCTGCGTTATTGTGAAATCCTCCAGAATATTCCGGCCTGGGAGGCAGGTTCAGACATGAAAAGTGCTTCACAGGTTGTCTACAACATAGGAATCCGCCACTGCATGCTGGACATACAGAATGTGCTTTCTATTGTCAGGCCAACAACTGTCAAACTGCTTGATGGTAAAAATAAATAAATGTGGTGTCGGTGTTTATCAATTAAACACGGTCATTTTTGTCCAGCTCTAAGGTAGCCATAAATTGGGATCCTGTAAGTATCACCCCTTCCTGTACCTCCTCAGCATTGCTAGTTTTAATCTTATTTTTATGCTTGGGAGAATTGTGACCGCGGGAGGGCGTGGTTAAGGTGTTGGCCATGAATACACAAGGTTGTGGCTTTCATTGCAGTGTGATCCTTGGCAAATTCTTTTACCCCCCTGTGCCTGTGACACACCTGTAATTGGTTAATATTCTCCCCTCACTCTGGCTGTGCAGGAATATACTGGCAGGATTTAAATTCCGTTTTCAAATATTTAACAATTAAAAGTATTAGACAAATAGGTAATATTTTCTTCCTGTTGCATTTTTCGGCTAAAAATTTAGATTGTTAGCTCCTTGGTACAGGACCCCCTGAACTATTTTGGTGTTGCGTGTGAATTGGTGTTGCACTGCTGGTTATGGTCACTTCCATTGCACTGCGCTGCTGCACATGTTGGCACATTATAATAAATACTTTATTGATACTCGTCATTACGGCATCTGAGGGCATTTTGCAGAGGGTTGTGTTTGCGCTAGTTACCTGTCCCTGACCTGCCGGTGTTATTGTTTTCACAATGAGCCTGGGATTGAGGCTTGTCAGTCACCACCCTGAGCCTTTCCATGTGGGTGTCATCTCGTATTGTGACGACTCCTGATTCATACCACACGCCCTCTGAGATCACAAGAGATCCGAATCCCACACGCACCATGCCTTGCATGCACCATGGTGATTGGCAGCCAGCTGTGACTCTAATGGGTTTGGACCAAACCCAAGGGGAGTGCTAGAAACAGCACAGAGATAAGGCTCCCTCTGCAAGGCACTTGGATTCAATGTACAATGATTGAGATTTGGGCCATGTAGGTATATCTTTTATACAGCAGCCCCAGTGTACTCAGCGTTTTACAAAAGAGACAATACAGTATATAGAATAAGTGCAGCAAACAAAATCTAATAATGGGAAATAAAATCTCTGCCACAAAGAGCTTACAATCTAACTGGGTTTGATGCAAGTTGTGCTACTTTTTAATGAACCAACATATGTCTACCTCATTTGTGCAGAGGTTCCTTCCTGTATACAAGTTTTCCTTCCTGTATACAGGTTTCCTGAGCCTCACAGACCTCCTTCACGTGCACAGAACTTTCCAAACCTCTCGGGTCTCTCGTTCACGTGTACAGCGTTTTCCCGAACCTCACAGGTGTTTAATTTGAGCTTTACAGATATTACTCCCATGAAAAGCAACAAGAGATGGATCTACTTAATATACCATATTATTTCACTGTCCTCCAAATGTAAGCAAAGTACAGTGGGCAAAATGGGACAAAAACCCTGCAAGTCAAAGTGTAAAGTGCTCCAGGGCTTATCTATATGCTTCACCATGCGGCTGCCCTAGTCTTGGCCTTTTCCTGTTTTTCAGAGAAGCGTGTCTGGTGGTTCCAGCAGTTGTAAGGGTTAACGATCTCTGCATGCTCCCATCCCAGCTCTCCCATCTCTCCCATCTCTCCCATCCCAGTCTGAGCCCAGACCTTTATTCCATCCACTGTATAAATGAGTGGGAATCCCGGGGACTTCTCCCTTGTACCCTGCGGGTTGTAATCAGGGAGTGACGTTCTGCGGTACAGTCGGGGGGAGGTGTTCTCTCTGGGGCCCAGTTTGCGTTTGCTTCCGATGGACGCTACATCTGTTCTGATCACCAGAAAATCACTGTCTCTAGCTCTGCGTGTTTCTGTATGTTAACCCTTTCTCTGTCATGGGGCAGGCAAATCACTGGGCCCTGACGCAATTGCGAAAAAAGGTGCATATTTTGTTCTCTCTGGAGCACGGCACGTTGTGTTCTGTGCTTAGAAAGGCGTCCGTCCCCACCTTTAAGGTGGCAGAAAACCGCCAAGACAAGTAACGCAAGCCGCGCATTTGTAATGCTGCGAATTATGGTGGCAGTGTGCCCCGGAGCGCATGACATCACCACGCCTGTTGATCATGCAAAACCTGCACTGAGGTCCGAGGCGACAGGGAGGCGTGGCCGTGACGTGAGCGGTGCTCCCTCATTGGCTGATGAATTGTTTCTTCTCGAATCGCGTGCACTGTGAGCGATCTCAGAGAAGAGGTCTGTTCGCGCCACTATAATCGCGGCCTAAAGCAGCAATACTATATCCCCCCCTTTTCATTTCTGTATATATAAAGTATATGACAATGTGCTCCCTTTATACATCTGGCAAACTCCCGTGTGTGTGCCTAACATAATGGCCACCTTTCAGTTTCAATCAATCCTTCAGTCAGTGTAACTCAGTAGCTACAATGTGTCCTGATATTACTAAGATACCATTATCTATTGTTACAGTTTGCAGCTCAAACTCCTGGGAACATTGGAAACAAATGATCACAAACAGGAAATGTTAAAAAGATTAAAACTCATTAAAAAATGGCGTTAAGAGTTGAATTAAAGTAAAAGAAACAGTCACTATCTAATACAGAATGGATTTATAATAAAATAAGATTTCACATGTTTTGCTGCATTAATACACAAACCTGGGCTATATGCAAATGTAACTCCTCCCACTTGCTCCATAAATCCCTCATCTCGTCAGACGAGGAGATGCCAGGAAATGTCGCAACTTATAAAGCGCCTTGCACATATATATTTCACTGAGTTGCGACAAAATAACGACTTTGCTCCAACAGTTTTTTCCTTTGACGCAGAGAGCCCACTGAGTTTCACGGGGCCACCAACAGGTCAGGTTTTCAGTATATCCCTGCTTCAGCACAGATGGTTCACAGTCCCAGCTTCAGCACAGGTGGCTCAGTCTGAGCCACTGATTGAGTCACCTGTTGTGAAGCAGGGATACCCTGAAAACCTGACCTGTTGGTGGCCCTTGAGGACTGGAGTTGCCCACCCCTGGCTTCGAGGAATGATGGTGACGAGCAGTGGCCGTTTCTAAGCAGCTGCCGGCTTTCCCTCGGCCCGGTATTGGGAATGAGCCGAAATGTTTGTCTGGTCGCACTGGAAATACGAGTGAGGGAGGGTCGGTGCTCTCTTGGTTTCCTTTGATGCCCGTGTCCCATTGTGAGAACGCGCGTTTAACCTTCAGCGTTGCAATGTGCCGGAAGTCACACTGACACTCAAGGGGTGGAATAATTTACATGTTAGCCTCTTCAGCAGTGAAGATATTAAATATAATTGGTGATCCTGACAGGTAAACTTGTGTAATAGAGCAGCTCTGGGAGCAGCGGCCCCTCCCTGTAACCCTCCCTCAGTGACGTTATTGTGCTGCACAGCGAGACTCCGTGACTGCTGTGTCCCGTCACTGCTTTAACTGTGTGTATCACCTATTGTTGTTATCGTTTGTTTGTAAAGCGCCTACACGCTCTCCGCAGCGCAGTACAGAGGCCTGATCATTACATACAGAGTTACATACAAATAAGGACAAACAGATGGTAATGTGGCTCCTGATCCGGAGAGCTTACACTCTATAGCAGGGCTGGCCAACTCCAGTCCTCAAGTGCCCCCAACAGGTCAGGTTTTCATTATATTCCTGCTTTAGCACAGGTGGCTCAATCAGTCTCTGACTGAGCTACTGATTGAGCCACCTGTGCTGAAGCATTGATATCCTGAAAACCTGACCTGTTGGGGGCACTTGAGGACTGGTGTTGGCCATCCCTGCTCTAGAGGGAGTGAGGGACAGTGTGAAACAAAAGGTAAAATGGCTGCTCGCGGTGGGATGGAGCACACCTCGGGTTGGAGTGTGGTCCAGCCGCACAGCTGATCCCATTAAGGTTTGACGGTGGGGGTGTTGGCATGGAGATGGGTCCAGTATAATACATTAATTGAATGACCCGGCAAGTGTGGCCGGGACCATACAGACACATGTGAGTCGCAGCTACGCACCTGTAGTAATGATTTGAGTGAATGCTTCAGTGTCGATTAGTTGTGGGAAGTGCTGGGAGTGGGGATCACACTCTGGGGTTTCCAGATATCGCCGTTTGGTGACACAGGCGCCGGGGCTGGTTTAAATGTGTTTAAAAACCTTTTTAAAGGTTCTGTTTAATTAGCTCGGAGGCGTTCTCTACCCGGGGCCCGCAAGGCATGTGTGGAACGTAAGTGCGGGCAGATACGTTGCATGTTCAGGCTTCCTCCCCCTGCCCCATTTAACCCCTGTGGTGTTGAAGAGTGAACATTTGGTATGTTGAAAAGCTTCCGCGTAACATTCTTTGAGCGGTTCTATAATGCGCGGATGGAAAACCTTCCCAAGCCTTAATGCCGCTTGCGTTGATCTCCCTCAGTGGTGCTGATCGGAGACTCCGGCGTGGGGAAGAGTAACCTCCTGTCCAGATTCACGCGCAATGAGTTCAACCTGGAGAGTAAGAGCACCATCGGAGTGGAGTTCGCCACGAGGAGCATCCAGGTGGACGGGAAAACGATCAAAGCTCAGATCTGGGACACGGCCGGGCAGGAACGATACAGAGCGATCACTTCAGCGTGAGTCACCCGGGGGGTTACGGGACGGGGAGGGGGGGAATAATGTGTACCAGAGACGGGGGTCACCTGTTTAACCCCATTCATTACTCAATCTGCAGGCCAGAGGCGCAGAATTTGATGCATCCCATTGTAATGTGTCAACTCCTCCCACTGCCCCATATAACCGACCCCTGTAACGCCTCCTGTTGCCCCCTGCAGTTATTACCGGGGGGCCGTGGGGGCCCTGCTTGTTTATGACATCGCCAAGCACCTAACTTACGAGAATGTGGAGCGGTGGTTGAAGGAGCTGAGAGACCACGCAGACAGCAACATCGTCATCATGCTGGTGGGCAACAAGAGCGACCTGCGCCACCTGAGAGCAGTGCCCACCGATGAGGCCCGGGCATTTGCAGGTCACTATTACACGGGGTACCGGGGGCATGCATGACATCATTCTGCTATTACAGAGGTGGGATCGGACAATCCACCGTTGGTGGAGCAGAAACGCAGGCCGTGGGGGGGGCAACAATGGAAGTCATAGGGACCAGAGAAGTTGAGATCTCTCTCCCCCCTCGTGACGCCCATTGTCCCCTCTTTCTTTAAGGTTTTTTCCCGTGGAATTATGGGGTCTCCTGGTGTGTGATCACTTTGATGCTAAAGAGAGTCCCCCGAAAAATAGGGGCAAATTGACGTTTTCTAATTGTTGGCCATGCCCTGCAAACTCCAGGTGTCGGGCAGCGGCAGGAGGTACAGAAATTAGCGGAGGAGGGAGGAGGAGATCTACTTCAGTGGCACCCTGTGGATCCCCGTCAGCCCAAACTCATTAGATATCGCCCACAGGCCTTCCTGCCTTCCACTTTGGTGTGGGCTCTCTCAGTAATAGAGGCTTGGTTTTAGATCCACTCCCAGTATTTGATAAGGTTATATAAATATATATAGCTAGGTGCAGTTCTGATAATTATCCTAACACTGATTGATACGGGAACGTGGAGAACGCTCTGTTCCAGTTCCTTACACCGGTAAATTGCTGGCTCTCCCTGCCTCCTGTGTTGGAATGATTACATTAGATATAAATGGGATCTTTCCATCACCAAGTGGTTACCTGCCCATTTGTATTCGTGCAGCCGCCTCTGGGGTGGAGGCCAGTTTCTAACTCCCCTCCCCCCTTTTCTTTTTGTTCACGCAGAAAAGAACGGTTTGTCCTTCATCGAGACGTCCGCGCTGGACTCGACAAATGTAGAAGCTGCTTTCCAGACCATCCTCACAGGTGAGACCCTCATGGAGGCGACTCCCCCCCCCCCCCCCCCCACACCTCCCCCCCGTCTCTGCAACCAATTAGGGGCCAGCCGGCAATCGTCTTCCGTAAATGCCTCCAACTGCACCGAATCTGCCCCATAATAATGTTCCGTGCCCTATTTAATAATCCATTCCTATGAGGAATGTATACGACACATCTGGTATTTCCCGCTTAGGAAATCTTGTAGTCTTGGAAACCCATATTTAGTTAAATGGCCTTCTTGAGTCAAATAAGCATTTCTATACGTCCCCGTCCCCTCCCGATCACACACATTGCTGGAAAATCTGCGGCAGTGGAGAAATATTAAGGTTAATCACGTCCAGGCATTTTAAAATGTTTCTGCTGAATAGCATGGCCTGTGTGTATTGTGTATATACTGTGTGTATACTGTGTGTATTGTGTGTATACTGTGTGTATTGTGTATATACTGTGTGTATTGTGTATATACTGTGTGTATTGTGTATATACTGTGTGTGTATACTGTGTGTATTGTGTGTATACTGTGTGTATTGTGTATATACTGTGTGTATTGTGTATATACTGTGTGTATTGTGTATATACTGTGTGTACTGTGTGTATTGTGTATATACTGTGTGTATTGTGTATATACTGTGTGTATTGTGTGTATACTGTGTGTATTGTGTATATACTGTGTGTATTGTGTATATACTGTGTGTATTGTGTATATACTGTGTGTATTGTGTATATACTGTGTGTATTGTGTATATACTGTGTGTATTGTGTATATACTGTGTGTATTGTGTATATACTGTGTGTATTGTGTATATACCTGATATTTCAGCTCGGCAAATTGAGGATTCAATTTGGGAGAGAGCAACAAAATGTTCAAATGTCAGATCCGAGGTACAGAGAAGTGCTTTCACTTTTCGGGGATATGTGGGATTACCCTGCTGCTAACCCTTTCACTGCCAGAGGGACCTTCATTGTGTCGCGTTGACGTGGCCCCGTCTGGCAGTGAGACGGTTAACTCCAGCGTCCTGTCGGAAGACTCAAGGACACGTGGGGACGGAGCGCGGGCGGGATCTGTTTGTGACCAGCACACTCCTGATTACTCTAACTGGCATCATACACTTCAGCTCATGCTCTCAGAGCAGCACGTGCCTGCGCTTACCGATAAAAGGCAGCGGAGGTTCGAGTGGGAGGTTAAGTGAAAGCACTCGCCCATGTCGCACAGCCGTAGTTTCTGCTTAAGAATTCAACGTGTTCATTTCTTGTAGAAGGAACGCTTGTGTTGGTCCCATTAAAAGGTGTCCGGAGGCTGCAGTATTATCAAAGTCAGGGGCGGCCAACTCCAGGCATCAAAGGCCCCCAGCAGGTCAGGTTTTCAGGATATCCCTGCTTCTGCACGGGTGGCTGTCAGTGCCTGTCAACCACCCCTGTGCTGAAGCGAGGATTGCTTGAAAACCTGGCCTGTTGGTGGCCCTTGAAGACTGGAAGTTGGCCGCCCCTGAGCTCGGGGATGTATTTCACAATCTGCTTAATGGAATTGTTTTCCTCTGCATTCTCTTCTCCAAGAAACACAATAGCTACAAGAACTGAATATCTCACATACAAATAGTGCAGTAGGTGTGGCTTTGTGGTGATGTCACTTCCTGTGAGTGTTGCCTTCCTGTGACTTTGTTTATGGAAATTACCGTTGCTCCTATTCTTTTTCCCCTTTGCAGAGATTTATCGCATTGTGTCTCAGAAGCAGATGTCGGACAGACGTGAGAATGACATGTCCCCCAGTAACAACGTGGTACCCATCCACGTCCCCCCAACCACTGAAAATAAACCAAAGATGCAGTGCTGTCAGAACATATAGCCGCCGACCGCGCACTGCCATGCTGTGTGTATAGTCCCCATGCTCCGCCAGGCTGTGTATAGTGCCCACGCACTGCCAGGTTGTGCGTATATTCCCCACGCCCTGCGCACTACCGGGCTGTGCGTATATTCCCCACGCCCTGCCAGGCTGTGCGTATAGTCCCCGTGCCCCGCGCACTGCCAGGCTGTGCGTATAGTCCCCGTGCCCCGCGCACTGCCAGGCTGTGCGTATATTCCCTGTGCCCCGCGCACTGCCAGGCTGTGCGTATATTCCCTGTGCCCCGCGCACTGCCAGGCTGTGCGTATATTCCCTGTGCCCCGCGCACTGCCAGGCTGTGCGTATATTCCCTGTGCCCCGCGCACTGCCAGGCTGTGCGTATATTCCCTGTGCCCCGCACACTGCCAGGCTGTGTGTATATTCCCCGCGCCCCGCCAGGCTCTGCGTATAGTCCCCGCGCCCTGCGCACTGCCCGGCTGTGCGTATATTCCCCGCGCCCCGCCAGGCTCTGCGTATAGTCCCCGCGCCCTGCGCACTGCCCGGCTGTGCGTATATTCCCCGCGCCCCGCCAGGCTCTGCGTATAGTCCCCGTGCCCTGCGCACTGCCCGGCTGTGCGTATATTCCCCGCGCCCGCCAGGCTCTGCGTATAGTCCCCGCGCACTGCCCGGCTGTGCGTATAGTCCCCGCGCCCTGCCAGGCTCTGCGTATAGTCCCCGTGCCCTGCGCACTGCCCGGCTGTGCGTATATTCCCCGCGCCCCGCCAGGCTCTGCGTATAGTCCCCGCGCCCTGCGCACTGCCCGGCTGTGCGTATAGTCCCCGCGCCCGGCTCTGCGTATAGTCCCTGTGCCCTGCGCACTGCCCGGCTCTGCGTATATTCCCCGCGCACTGCCCGGCTCTGCGTATATTCCCCGCGCACTGCCCGGCTGTGCGTATATTCCCCGTGCCCGCACTGGACTCTTTGTAATTTTCTTTTTTCTCGTTTTTTCCCTGTTAATGTATATTTTTCTTTTTTGCGTGTACGTGTAAGAACTTTAATTTTTACTATTCCACCTGGATTTTTACGTCTTAAATTCTTATGATTTTCAGCATTCTGTATTAAAGAAATGATCTGAATCTCCACTATCCTACTCTTAATGACCCACAGGTCCCCTCTCTCCCTCCCCCGTCCCCCCTCTCCCTCCTCTCGTCTTTCCTCCCCCCCTCCCCCCTCCAGAGACACAATGATTGCTGGTCTGTCTCCCCGTCCCCACTCGGAGAAGTCTGTATAATATATGAAATAAAAGCATGTTGCCTGCTGAAGGCATCTTCACCTGAATTTGTCACTTTCCCTTATTCTCACAAAAGGTGACACTGTGTGCGCGATGGCGTGTCATTGCCCAGAATCCCTAGCTGCATTGAAAGCTGCGTATGCAAAGAGTTAAAGGGGAAGGGCGGGGCTGCAAAGAGTTAAAGGGGAAGGGCGGGGCTGCAAAGAGTTAAAGGGGAAGGGCGGGGCTGCAGGCCTGAGACCTGAGTGCGCCCCCCCCCCCCCCCCCCTGGGATTTCTTTGCTTAGTCTCACTAATAGTCATCAATCACATTTAACCCCCGCGTGGCTGGAATGAGTCCCCTGGCCCATCCGGGAAGAAAAGAATATTAACCCCTCCAGTGCCAGAGGTATTTGCCTATGTGGCAACTGACGCTGAAGAGATGGAAGCCTCTTGATTGGCTCATTGAGAAGGATATTGCTATACAGGCACATTGCTGTGCTGACGGTCACTGTAGGATCAACAGTAAAACAAACTTGTGTAATGTATTCTTACCCTCCCCGGTCTCCTTCAGCGCAGTTTTCATTGACGTATAGAGCTAAGAAGACTTGGAAAGATAGTGGGATGCAGGCATGTAATGGCTGGGGTTTGTGGTTAGACCAGGGGTGGGCAACTACAGTCCTTGAGGGCCACCAACAGCTCTGGTTTTCAGGATATCCCTGCTTCGGCGCAGGTGGCTGTCGAAGCCTGTGCCGAGCTGGGACTGATTGAGCCACCTGTGCTGAAGCAGGGATCTCTGGAAAACCTGACCTGTTGGTGGCCATTGAGGGCTGGAGTTGCCCACCCCTGGGTTAGACAATGGTACTTGGTCGTCTTTGTTTTTCCAACGAAGGGTTAGGAAATTATTTACAGTTGGGAAATTTGGGAAGGTTGATTTTCTTATTGCAATCCCATGTTGTAAATAATTAAAAATAAAATAAAATGCGGTAGTGTCAAATAAATGTTCCCTCTACCTTTATCCCAATAACTATAAGGGGAGGGGGAAAGGGAGGGCCTTTGTTCAAGAGTTTGCATAGGCAAACGGGGCGAATGGCTAAGTTCCGACACTTAGCGCACCCAATACGGGGTTAGCTGCCATTGACTCGAATAGCATGTAACACGCCTGCGTCAGGTGCGAAGTCTCATATCGGCGCTTAGTGAATCTCCCCCATAATGACGTCACACTAGGGAGCAGGAGAAAAAGTAACCCCTAAACTACACTTTGCCCCTAGGAGGTACTGACCCCTTAACCATGTCACTGCCATTAGTACACTTTGCCCCTAGGAGGGACTGACCCCTTAACCATGTCACTGCCATTAGTACACTTTGTCCCTAGGAGGGACTGACCCCTTAACCATGTCACTGCCATTAGTACACTTTGTCCCTAGGAGGGACTGACCCCTTAACCATGTCACTGCCATTAGTACACTTTGTCCCTAGGAGGGACTAATCACTTCAAGTGTAATTGTTGCATATTGTGTTTGTAAAGCAGCAAAAAGTCTACTTGTCTGATATATTGTCCATCGGTTTCTGCCTTTAATAGTAGTAACCACTTAAAATCCTTATCCCCCTCCCCCCCGGAATTCTTTTGGTTGGTTTGAGGGAGGGAATGTCTCTATGAAGAGAAACGATACACATTTATTATTGCGGCAGCGAAATGACAAATATATATATTTTTTAAGAGCTAACTCGCAATCACTTTGTAACCAGCCTCCATCCCCGATACGTTTCACAAAACAGTCGTCGGGGTAACAATGCCGCAGGAGGGAAGTGAGGGCAGTGCGGGCGCTGGGGCATTACTGCGTTGAACACGCGTCGCGCTGTCAGCCCCGCGGGCGCCAGGTAGATGAACCCAGAGTTCTTTCCCAAGCAGCGTTAAGAGAAAAAAAAAATAACAAATTGCTACATTCACAGAACAAAAGGAAACTCGTGTTGAGTGAAAGTCAATTTATTTCGAACAAGGCATAAGTCCTTGACACAATGTTAGAAAAAGAAGAGAAAACAAAAAGAAAGTATTGCAGTGTCAGTCCGAGGAATCTTTACCCAAACGGAACATTTTGTGCAGTTTTGTGCATGAGGTGTGTTTTATTTAGCAAACAGAGCCTACAAACCTCCAGGGAGGTTGGGTTACCTTTACGGCACTGTCGATCTGCTGGGTTGAGGTGTTTGCTGCTGTAACGATCGGAGATGGGTGAGACTGGCGAATAATCATGGTGTTGGTGAATTATTAATTTTTACATTCACCAAAGACAGATTAACCCTAAAAAAAAAAATATGAACATGAGGTGCTAATCTCTCTTTGGGATTTCGTTTGGCTTCTAAGTGTGCCAATTTTTTTTTGGGGGGGGGAGGTCAGTGTTGCAATGTTTGAATTTCGCAGGACGTTGTGAAACTTGCAGCAAATGTTCGTTCATGCAAAAAAAAAAAAAACACAAAAAATGCGGAGGGAAGTGAGCGTGAATTTCATAACAAGTCTTACAACATTGCAGTCTCCCGTCTTCATGAGCATTCCGCAGCTCCCCACGTGCAGGGGTGCTCAAGCCCCGCCAACAGGTCAGGTTTTCAGGGTATCCCAGCTCAGCACAGGTGGCTCTTTCAGAGGCTCAGTGATGGAGCCACCTGTACTGAAGCTGGGATATCTTGAAAACCTGACCTGTTTGAGGCAGGTGGCTTGAGGACTGGAGTTGAGCACACCCCTGCCCTAGTGAAAGGTGGTGGGATCCGATTCACAAGGAAAATGCAGAAAGAAAATGAAGGGCTGAATATTTTAGGGTGCTTTGGCTGTTTTCAGAACGTGGAGGTTTTGTGCATGAAAAATTCTCATTACAGTATTTTTGTGAACCTATAAAACACAAGCAGAAGTCTGGAGTGTTACAAGCGCGTGCGACACAAGCAGAAGTCTGGAGTGTTACAAGCGCGTGCGATACAAGCAGAAGTCTGGAGTGTTACAAGCGCGTGCGACACAAGCAGAAGTCTGGAGTGTTACAAGCGCGTGTGCCACAAGCGTCGCTGATACTTCTATATTTGTCACATTGTACCTTCCGGCAGCGGCGTGTGCTGTGCTCTGATCGGCAGAGATGTGCAGGAGTGGTTGTGTAAGTGCGCGTCACAGACTAGGTTGATGACTCGTCACACCCACGCCAGCCAATCACTTTGTGAAACGAGGTTCGGATTGGGCGTCATCAACAGCTGTGAGGTGTCAGTGACTTATCCTGATTCATAGGCACCGGGCTTGGCCACTCCTGCTTTTACATCTTCAAGCACAAAGCACACTTATGAGGACATTCCCCAAACCTGCCTTAGCTCCCACTGCAAAAAACCTTTCCACTGTGTCTTTGTAGCCATGACTGAGCGCTCATTTGCATGTTACCCAGAATCCCTGGCTGCAGTGGGAGCGGAGTAGGCCGTGTGATTATACTGTAAGGTAGGTTTGGAGGCCTGTCTGAGACGGGGGAATGTGCTCGTGTTATTTATTAATACTATACAATGTACAGTGGAGGGTTTCTGTCGCTTCATAATTTGTTTGTGTATATTTTCCATGCATCAAATCTGCACCTGGCGTGCAAAATATTACACGTCCACCAGCTGATAAATCTGTATTGTAGGTACCTAAAAAAAAAAAGCGATACAAAAAACACGGTACCAGTCTATTACATGTAAATAAAGCTGCGAAAAAAACACTCCCCATGTCTGGTAGACGGACACAGACCAGATGTTTTGGGTATAAAGCTCATGATCATGGATCTGTGTCGGCCCGTGTGAGTGTGTAATACTATATGGGGATTTTTTCAATGCTTTTATTTACTTGAGTTACTTGTGCTGTGTGCGCAGCCACACAACGCAGGCTACTTTTTGCATAACGGTTATTGGCTATTAATCAGCGGGTGGACTTGTGTTCTTTCTCCTCCTGGAGCAGAATTTATCCCGGTGACTCCCTGCATGCATTCTTACTCCCTGCATGGTATTCTCAAAAACTAGAGAGATGATCAATGGCAGTATATATACTGTCTTATATACCTCCTTGTAGGACAGTGTGCACTCAGAATGTGTATACTTTTTCCTGTAAGTGCACTCACTTGCATTAGATGTAGGATAAAGTCCCGATGACCGGGGGGGGTGGGGGTCCGGATCTCGGTCCAGTAACAAAACCCCACGTACTGTATGCTTAATTCCTAACTCACTGGGAGGGCAGATACATAGCATCAGGAGTTGCTGGAGGTGTTGTTGAACACCAGTAGTGGGTGACCACTATCCTCCTACGTTTCCATGGTTTTATGGAGGTTACTTATTAAAAAGACTGCAAAAAAAAAAAAGCACCTGATTTATTTGGAAAATCCGATGGAAAACATTGGAATAAAAGAAACTGGTGTTTTTTTGTTACGTGTTGTGGAGATGTTGATAAAAATGATCTCTTTTTTTTATATATTTTATCTCCTGTCACAAAGGATTTGTTTTCCTGAGGTCATTTAATTTCATATATTTGGTTACATTTCTTATTGAGAGATGCCGCTGCCCCTGTGTTTTGGCCACGAGGGTCATTATCTGACATCGTGCCTTTCTGTGCCCCCCCAGCCAGCCTCACCAGCCCATGGTAACATAACTGGTGTAGATCTCAGAGTCGTGGAAGGGTTCATACCAGAGCAGTCCCATTGTGTGATTAATCCTCTCTGCTGGATCTCCCAGTGCTGGATCTCCCAGTGCTGCATCTCCCAGTGCTGCATCTCCCAGTGCTGCATCTCCCAGTGCTGCATCTCCCAGTGCTGCATCTCCCAGTGCTGCATCTCCCAGTGCTGCATCTCCCAGTGCTGCATCTCCCAGTGCTGCATCTCCCAGTGCTGCATCTCCCAGTGCTGCATCTCCCAGTGCTGGATCTCCCAGTGCTGGATCTCCCAGTGCTGGATCTCCCAGTACTGGATCTCCCAGTGCTGGGTGCGATTTAAAAAGAATCTGGCAGGGGAGTCATTTCCTTGCTCGTTGAATGACACTGCGGAGACCCGAACAAGCAGTGCGGTCCTTGTTACCTCTTCCATCTCTCGGCTGTAACTTTTGGCACAGTTAGCATCTTGCTCTCTGGTGTACACGGAGGTGCGCTTCCCTTATACACAGCTGCTTAGGGGAGGAGATGGTTCCTGCTTTGCTTTACTCTCTATATACATGTATTTAACTATTTACACTTGGTGTACGTGAACGTGTGTGTATAAAATGCAGGCTCCTGGGTTGGTAACGCATCAGAAAGGTGTGTTTTTTTTAAACTCTCTGTCACCAGGTTATTACTCGTGTCCCTCCCGCATTGGGTCACCTCCCTCCCATATATACCACTTGGGAGGGAGTGACAGCTGGTGTGATTGTTCATACACAGTGCATATATATACGCACACACAGTCACTATCTATAGATACATCCAATAGGTATAAAACGTCCCTTAATGACATCATGCATGCATCAGGTGTCCCATTGAATGCGGAATGCGTGGGGTCTCCAGCCGTTATTGTCCTTTGCTTCTTTATGACTGCTTGTCCCAGAACGTCCCGTGAGACGGGCTGAGCCGGACGGGGAGCAGGTCGTAGTGGCTGGGGATGTGGCTGTTCCGTGGCAGGTCGTACGGGTTCTGCATGTAGTTGGGGATCTGATGCTGGGCTTCCTGGAGCAGGCTGAGTGTGGGCTCTGTGGACAAGGCAAGAGGGGAGAGTGAGACAGACTGACCACAACGGTACACCCGGCCATGTCTTTTCCTGCTCACCCTACAATATATTCAGCACCATTTGGTGCTTGCGGTTTGCTCCATGTGCGGGTCAGAATTCAAAGGACCCAAATCGGTGACATTTGAAAGGTTCTGGACAGATAAATATGTTTTAATGGGGAGGGAAGAGCCCTCAGGGTGGGGGAGAGGAGTGGCAGCAGTTGAGGGGCCCTGAAGGGTGGGGGGGGAACAGTGAGGGGTGAGAGATGTAGGGGCCTCGGGATGAGTGGGCGAGGGGGGAAAGGGCTTGGGATGAGGGCTGGAGGGGAAGATAGGGGCTCGGGATGAGAGGTGCAGGGAAGAGGGGCTCGGCATGAAGGGCAAAGGGGGCGATAGGGGTTCGGGACGAGGGGTGCTGCTACATTTAGGAATTTCCTTATAAAGAACAGAACATTTTTCTGCACCCCCAAACAACAATTTGTTCCACAACAAAGTAAGGTTGGGTTACGCTCCCGCTTGCACCTCCAGGGGTAACCTAACTCCTGAACATCTCTTGCCCTGGTAGAAATTCTGCCTTTGGTGTAAGCAGTTAAGTTTTATCTCGGTGAAATACAAACACCATTAACCAGCCTACTTATCTACAACACACACACACACACACACACACACACACACACACACACACACACACACACACACACACATACACTACTTCTCTGCAGTATACACACAGAGCCATACACTACTTCTCTGCAGTATATACACACAGACACACACACACACACACACACACACACAGCCATACACTACTTCTCTGCAGTATACACACATAGAGCCATACACTACTTCTCTGCAGTATACACACACAGACACACACACACACACAGCCATACACTACTTCTCTGCAGTATATACACACACACACACACAGCCATACACTACTTCTCTGCAGTATATATACACACACACACACACACACACCCATACACACACAGCCATACACTACTTCTCTGCAGTATACACACACAGCCATACACTACTTCTCTGCAGTATTCACACAGCCATACACTACTTCTCTGCAGTATACACACACACACAGCCATACACTACTTTTCTGCAGCATACACACACAGCCATACACTACTTCTCTGCAGTATTCACACAGCCATACACTACTTCTCTGCAGTATACACACACACACAGCCATACACTACTTTTCTGCAGCATACACACACAGCCATACACTACTTCTCTGCAGTATACACACACAGCCATACACTACTTCTCTGCAGTATATACACACAGCCATACACTACTTCTCTGCAGTATACACACAGCCATACACTACTTCTCTGCAGTATATACACACAGCCATACACTACTTCTCTGCAGTATACACACAGCCATACACTACTTCTCTGCAGTATATACACACAGCCATACACTACTTCTCTGCAGTATATACACACAGCCATACACTACTTCTCTGCAGTATACACACAGCCATACACTACTTCTCTGCAGTATACACACACACAGCCATACACTACTTCTCTGCAGTATATACACACAGCCATACACTACTTCTCTGCAGTATACACACAGCCATACACTACTTCTCTGCAGTATACACACACACAGCCATACACTACTTCTCTGCAGTATACACACAGCCATACACTACTTCTCTGCAGTATACACACAGCCATACACTACTTCTCTGCAGTATATACACACACACACAGCCATACACCACTTCTCTGCAGTATACACACACACAGCCATACACCACTTCTCTGCAGTATACACACACACACAGCCATACACTACTTCTCTGCAGTATATACACAGCCATACACTACTTCTCTGCAGTATATACACAGCCATACACTACTTCTCTGCAGTATACACACACAGCCATACACTACTTCTCTGCAGTATACACACACACACACAGCCATACACTACTTCTCTGCAGTATACACACACAGCCATACACTACTTCTCTGCAGTATACATACACACACAGCCATACACTACTTCTCTGCAGTATACACACACAGCCATACACTACTTCTCTGCAGTATACACACACAGCCATACACTACTTCTCTGCAGTATATACACAGCCATACACTACTTCTCTGCAGTATACACACACAGCCATACACTACTTCTCTTCAGTATACACACACAGCCATACACTACTTCTCTGCAGTATACACACATAGAGCCATACACTACTTATCTGCAGTATACACACACACACAGCCATACACTACTTGTCTGCAGTATATACACACACACACACAGCCATACACTACTTGTCTGCAGTAATATACACACACACAGCCATACACTACTTGTCTGCAGTATATACACACACACAGCCATACACTACTTGTCTGCAGTATATACACACACACAGCCATACACTACTTGTCTGCAGTATATACACACACACAGCCATACACTACTTCTCTGCAGTATACACACACACAGCCATACACTACTTCTCTGCAGTATACACACACTACTTCTCTGCAGTATACACACACACAGCCAAACACTACTTCTCTGCAGTATACACACACACACACACACACACACACACACACACACACTACTTCTCTGCAGTATACACACACACACACACACACACACACACACACACACACACACTACTTCTCTGCAGTATGCACATACACACACAGCCATACACTACTTGTCTGCAGTATATACACACACACAGCCATACACTACTTGTCTGCAGTAATATACACACACACAGCCATACACTACTTGTCTGCAGTATATACACACACACAGCCATACACTACTTGTCTGCAGTATATACACACACACAGCCATACACTACTTGTCTGCAGTATATACACACACACAGCCATACACTACTTCTCTGCAGTATACACACACACAGCCATACACTACTTCTCTGCAGTATACACACACTACTTCTCTGCAGTATACACACACACAGCCAAACACTACTTCTCTGCAGTATACACACACACACACACACACACACACACACACACACACTACTTCTCTGCAGTATACACACACACACACACACACACACACACACACACACACACACACACTACTTCTCTGCAGTATGCACATACACACACAGCCATACACTACTTCTCTGCAGTATACACACACTACTTCTCTGCAGTATACACACACACTACTTCTCTGCAGTATACATACACACACAGCCATACACTACTTCTCTGCAGTATACACACACACACAGCCAAACACTACTTCTCTGCAGTATACACACACACACACACACACACACACACACACACACACACACACACAGCCATACACTACTTCTCTGCAGTATACACACACACACACACACACACACACACACACACACACACACACACACACACACACACACACACACACACACTACTTCTCTGCAGTATACATAGACACACAGCCATACACTACTTCTCTGCAGTATACACACACACACACACACACACACACACACACACACAGCCATACACTACTTCTCTGCAGTATACACACACACACAGCCAAACACTACTTCTCTGCAGTATACACACACACACACACACACACACAGCCATACACTACTTCTCTGCAGTATACACACACACACACACACACACTACTTCTCTGCAGTATACATACACACACAGCCATACACTACTTCTCTGCAGTATACATACACACACAGCCATACACTACTTCTCTGCAGTATACACACACACACACACACACACACACACACACAGCCATACACTACTTCTCTGCAGTATACACACACACACACACACACTACTTCTCTGCAGTATACATACACACACAGCCATACACTACTTCTCTGCAGTATACACACACAGCCATACACTACTTCTCTGCAGTATACACACACACACAGCCATACACTACTTCTCGGCAGTATACACACACACACACAGCCATACACTACTTCTCTGCAGTATACACACACACACACACACACACACACACACACACAGCCATACACTACTTCTCTGCAGTATACACACACACAGCCAAACACTACTTCTCTGCAGTATACACACACACACACACACACACAGCCATACACTACTTCTCTGCAGTATACACACACACACACACACACACACACACACATACACACACACAGCCATACACTACTTCTCTGCAGTATACACACACACACACACACACACACACACACACACACACACACACACACACACACACACACACACACACACACACACTACTTCTCTGCAGTATGCACATACACACACAGCCATACACTACTTGTCTGCAGTATATACACACACACAGCCATACACTACTTGTCTGCAGTAATATACACACACACAGCCATACACTACTTGTCTGCAGTATATACACACACACAGCCATACACTACTTGTCTGCAGTATATACACACACACAGCCATACACTACTTCTCTGCAGTATACACACACACAGCCATACACTACTTCTCTGCAGTATACACACACTACTTCTCTGCAGTATACACACACACTACTTCTCTGCAGTATACATACACACACAGCCATACACTACTTCTCTGCAGTATACACACACACACAGCCATACACTACTTCTCTGCAGTATACACACACACACACACACACACACACACACACTACTTCTCTGCAGTATACACACACACAGCCATACACTACTTATCTGCAGTATACACACACACAGCCATACACTACTTCTCTGCAGTATGCACATACACACACAGCCATACACTACTTGTCTGCAGTATATACACACACACAGCCATACACTACTTGTCTGCAGTATATACACACACACAGCCATACACTACTTCTCTGCAGTATACACACACACAGCCATACACTACTTCTCTGCAGTATACACACACTACTTCTCTGCAGTATACACACACACTACTTCTCTGCAGTATACATACACACACAGCCATACACTACTTCTCTGCAGTATACACACACACACAGCCAAACACTACTTCTCTGCAGTATACACACACACACACACACACACACACACACACACAGCCATACACTACTTCTCTGCAGTATACACACACACACACACACACACACACACACACACACACACACACACACACACACACACACACACATACACTACTTCTCTGCAGTATACACACACACACACACACACACACAGCCATACACTACTTCTCTGCAGTATACACACACACACACAGCCAAACACTACTTCTCTGCAGTATACACACACACACACACACACACACACACACACACACACAGCCATACACTACTTCTCTGCAGTATACACACACACACACACACACACACACACACACACACACACACACACACACACACACACACACACACACAGCCATACACTACTTCTCTGCAGTATACACACACACATACACACACACACACACAGCCATACACTACTTCTCTGCAGTATACACACACACACACACACAGCCATACACTACTTCTCTGCAGTATACACACACACACACACACACACACACACACACACACAACTTCTCTGCAGTATACACACACATACACACACACACAGCCATACACTACTTCTCTGCAGGCCGCAGATTAACAGGGCAGTTCCTTTTTGCGCCAAAACGACCTAATGGCAGTGACGCGTTTAATAGCGTAAATCTAATTAATTGGCGCCTTCAAAGAAAAGATCAGACGAGTTTTTTAAATGACGTTTAAACCTTTTACTGGTACAGTCCCTTTACAATCTTTATCTAGTCTCTTGTGATGAGGCTGCCTGTGGCTTTTAGAAGATTATTAAAGTAATGCTGATGCCTCAGTTAATAGAAGAAAAGTGTCGACCAGTAGGTATCTGATTAGCATACGCGTCGGAGCAGCCACTAGGAAAACAAGAAGTAAACATTTTATGTTACGGGTTATTCAATCTTTCCATTGAAGCTAATTGCACTGCACAGGGGGCGGGAACTCCAGTCCTCAAGGGCCACCAACAGGTCAGGTTTTCAGGATATCCTTGCGGAAGCAAGGATATCCTGAAAACCTGACCTGTTGGTGGCCCTTGAGGGCTGGAGTTGGCCACGCCTGGACTAAGTTATTTAATTTGCTTATGATATGTGGCGAGCTCGTCATTCCTGAATCCCTCCCTAAATATTTCAGATAAAATGTCCCAAGAAATCCTTCCCGCAGTGATCAGAAATCCGGTTACCTGCTGGCGTCCCCGGGAGTGTTTCATGTTTACTGTCGCGCTAAAGAAAGGAGAATTTCTCTACAATTCGGGAAAACTAGATCTGCTTTCTAAAAGTGTCCAGGAAGCCAAACGCAGCAAAGTATTATATACACCTGCAATACCACCCCTTATCCTGCGTCCTAAAGCACGGTCAGGTGGAACTAGAAACTGTCTGTTGCCTTTTCTCACTCGCCCATATTATCCATCCGCTTTTCTTAGGTGACTGACTAGGAGAAAGTGCCGTGTTTAGCAATAATGTCCCTACAGAGTCAGTCACTGGGGAACCAGGGAAAGGGTGACGGGTGTTACAGAAAGGTGTCTGGAATGAGAGAGAGCGAGGGAGAAGGAAGTGGAGAGAGAGGGAAGGAAAGAGGGAGAGAAGGCGAAGGCAGATTTCCGGATTGGGAAAGTGGGGAGCAGCATTGTGGACAGAAAAGGATACAGGAGTCGAGCGCCTTTGACGGGCGACTCTCCTTACAACTGACCAGGGAAGTGTTCAATTCAGGTCTGGACTCTGAGCCTCAATCTCACCGCATGTTTCGCACACACACACCGATGCCCCCTCCGTTTAATTTACATCAGTTTGCCTCCTACCCACCGGGGAAACTAAAAACCACGAGGGGGCTAGAGTGAAAACAACACGAAACAAAGCAGGATGGACTAAAACCAGAGCCGCACAGGGGAGAGGCCCGAGCTTCAGCATCTTCGTGAATGAAACACAAAGCAGAGAGACACCCAGTGTGTCACACACAAGGAACTACACGTACAGATAACCCGTCCCACGCACGTCCCAGCTGTGCCTAGCAGTGAGATGAAGGCATGCACGTGTGTGTGGCTGGCATGGAGGCTGGCACTTACCCACGTCATACACATTTTTGTGAGCTTTGGATGAGGGTGGCATATCTGAGTATGGGGCATCTCTATGGACAGGTGATTTCATTTCCACGTAGCTGTTCTCTGAGTGTTTGTAGGACTGCGCGGGGGGGTCTGTAATGGTGGCATAAGGGTTCTCACTGCTGCTCAGTGAGCAGACGCTGGAACTGCACCCTGACTCTTTCATACAATCTGCAAAAAGCAACAAACACAAGTCAAAGAAATTGGGGTGGGGGGCGGGGAAGCCCAGGAGGTGAAGAGACAGGTGGGGGAGAAGGGAGCCGTGAAGGTAAAAGCTGCGGCCCCGCTGGCGCTGATCGCGCTCATGCTTGAGAGCGGTGACTTCACCAGCTCTCCAATCATGGGCGCCAAGTGTCCTTGCTATTTTGCAAGCGCGCGCGGGGGGGGGGGATGGGGGGCGCTGGAAAGTGAAAAAAAATTGTTTACACAAGCACCAAGTTTGAGTGAGTGTGCGTGCACGAGCGGGGATTTGCCCAAATACATTTATGTAAGTAAAAGCGGCAAGCACCGTGCGCTCAGCGCGGTCAGCGCCAGCGGGGCCGCACCCAAAGATGTATCCAAGAGGTGGCAAGCAGGGAAAGACAAGAAGGGGACACGCCATTCTGTTGCAGACGGTGATGTCATGTTACCGCTGTCACCAGCAGAGGGGGCTGCAGGACATGATTTTGCACCCTCTGGAAGTGAAGCAGATGTAGGACAAAGTCTGCAAGGAACGGAGGGGGCAGGAAAGCTGAATGTGCTAAAAGCAAAAGGGGGTCTGCACAGACAGACAAATCTGCGTCTCTGCAGGACCAAGAGGGCTACTGGGAGGGGGAGAAGGGGGTATAGCTCTATCTAAGGAGAACAGCCTTTATACTGAGTTTGAAGGTGCCGGTTTGCAGCAGTCTGAAGGGTGAGGATGTTTGGAGAGGAGGAGCTAGGAGTGACTAATTACAGCTCAGTGAGTGGTTAACGAGAATCGGTTCTGAAAGAGCGAGACGCCCGGTGAGTGAGTGAGTGACATGGTGATCCAGGAAGCAACGGACACGGCGTGAAGGATGAGGATGAGTGACCGAGGAAGCAGTGCCTGAAAGTAAGGATGTGTGAGCATGCGGAGCACATTGCACTGCGCGGAGCATGGAGCACTGTGCGGAGCACATAGCACTGCATGGCGCGGAGCACTGCTTGGCACAGAGCACAGAATGGAGCACTGCGCGGTGCACATCGCACTGCACGGAGCACTGCTTGACATGGAGCACATAGCACTGCGTGGAGCACTGCGCGGAGCACATAGCACTGCGCAGAGCATGGAGCACTGCATGGCACGGAGTGCATGGCACTGCATGGAACACACACAGCCAAACACATTGAAATGGTTCTGTAGGCAGCTGGGACCTGTGTCACATTGTCTGACCTTCCAATACACACCAGTGGAACATACATAATATTTGTTACTATCCCGTCACCCTGCGGCCCAGCGTCATATTCACCCGAGTCTCTTTTAGAAAGATTTTAGCTTCCTACTCCATTGTCACTAGGTAACTCCCAAGCGATCAGAGTAAAAGCTCGGGCCTGTTCTCGACCTGTCCTGGGCTCGGAGGCCGGGAGAGAATGAAATGGAGCTGCATTTTTCTTATTCTAAGAGTCGCCCCTGGTTGCATGAGATATTCTGCGCTGGTTGCAAATCCTTTCTGTGAAATGCGTGGGCACAAATAGCAAATGCCCCTGCCCCGAAAATACACGTAGCATGAGCGCGGCGATTTCATTGAAGCCACAGAATAGAAACTATAGAGAGAAGATTCATATCCAAGTCTCCTTCATATATCTTCAGCATCAATATATAGGATATAGAACAGGGAAAATGTGTTTGGCCTTTCAGTAAATACAAATATCCCTTGTGAGCACATTTACATGTCTAAGACAACCCTGCCCTTCCCCATTATCCCTTAGCATACACTGCTTCCCACTGCAGCCAGGGATTCTGGGTAATGACATGCAAATGAGCGCGCACTGTCACCTTTCACCTTCGATAATATCTAGTTGAGAATAAGCATTCAAATATGCAGCTACTTTGTATATAGTAATCCCAAACTGGAATAATATGTGGCAAATCACAGTTACTCAGTGAAAACCTCCAATGCAGGGACGCCTCTCTCTGTAATTCACACTACCCCGCAGTGTAATGTACATAATGTCCAGCAAAAAGAGGAGAATGCAGCGCACCACGATCCAAAAAGAAGAGCAGGTCTGGCCAAAAAACAATCTTTATTGAAGAGTCATAAAAGCAAGGGATGCAACCCTTCTACGCGTTTCGTGCTAGGCACGAAACGCGTAGAAGGGTTGCATCCCTTGCTTTTATGACTCTTCAATAAAGATTGTTTTTTGGCCAGACCTGTTCTTCTTTTTGGATCGTGGTGCGCTGCAGTCTCCTCTATTTGCTGGACTTCATCTCTCATCAGCAGCACGCGGTGGAGGGGAGACTCTGGTTGCTGAGTGAATACTGTGAGTACTTAGGGCCAACCCAATGAGGTAGGGGAGGCTGTTTTTGGACAACCTACCCCAGCCTTCAGGGTATCTAGTGCCCCATTGCTTTTTGCCCAGTATATACACCAATCAATGCATTAATATCCAGAGTGTGCTCCCCTCCTTCCTATACACATAGTACACTTTGAGCACCTTACTCCACCAAACTTAATGTACATAATGTATAGCATGAGAGGGAGTTTGAGACACCTGGGACTCTGACTAAATGGATATACAGTATGATATGTCACTTACATCGCTTCTATTACCCGAGTCAGTGGAAATATTGCTGTCGGATAATCTGCATTACTAGAGAGCCCAATACCGGCCCACCTGCTGCACGCCACTAATGGCATCAAACTGAACTATACTTCACAGTGTCAATAAACAAGAATTGCTGTACTTCATGACATCATACCAAGCTACGTATACTGATCGATGACAGGCTACCTGCATGAAATATACTATACTGCATTCACTGTATTATACATGATACCAGACGACTTCTATTGTATGTGAGACAGGAGGGGTTGTAGGGAGCGGTTATAAAGGGTAATAGGAGGAGTTATAGGGAGAGGTTATATGGGGTAATAGAGGGAGTTATAGAGAGTGGTTATATGGAGTTATATTGGGTAATAGGGGTAGCTATAGGGAGAGTTGTGGAGGATTAACAGTGTGTTAGAGAAGGTAGTAGGGGGAGTAATAGGGAGCGGTTATAGGCGGTAGTAGGGGGAGTTATAGGGAATAGCTATAGGGGAAGTCACAGTGAGCAGCAGTAGTGGGAATTATACGAAGCGGTTATAGGCGTAGTAGGGGAAGTTATAGGGAGCGGTTATAGGGGGGTTGTGGAGAGTCACAGTGAGCAGTTATAAGGGGTAGTAGGGGGAGAGTTATAGAGAGGAGGCATATGGGGTAATAGAGGGAGTTATAGGGAGAGTTGTGGGGGAGTCACGGAGCGGTTATAGGAGGCAGTAGGAGGGAGTTATAGGGAAAAGCTATAGGGGAAGTTGTGGAGTCACAAGGAGCGGTTATGAAGATAATAGGGGGAGTATAGGGAGCGGTTATAGGGGAGTTGTGGGAGAGTCACAGGGAGCGGTTATAGGAGGTAGTTAGTAGGGGGAGTTGTGGGAGAGTCACAGGGAGCGGTTATAGGAGGTAGTTAGTAGGGGGAGTTGTGGGAGAGTCACAGGGAGTTGTGTAACCTGCATGATGCACAGATCTCAAACTGCAAAACCAGACGTGTATGATAAGAAACTCCAGTCTGGTTTAAAACCACTTAAAGGAGCCGCCTCACTTAGCAACCTCATGTTGATTGGGAATAATGTGGAAGCAGCCAGCCATGCAGCACATTCACCGCACAGTCACCGCACTGTCCTACCTCCGTCCCATGACACATGCTGGTTGTTAGATAGCGGTTACAATGCATTAGTGTCCTCTCTGGCGAAGAGGATTGGAAATACTACTTGTTGTGTGTTGTCATTGGAATGGATTAGCCCTACTGAGGCTGCTCAGCTAACCCCTCTGGCAATCAAGGGGTTAAAGATGTAATCCCTGCGTCCTGCGCTGCCGCAGTGTCCTCTCGGCCACACCCCCCCCCCCCCCACGGTGGCGGTGCCATGTCCCTACCTTTGAAGCCATTTTCCATGATGTATGTGTTCTGCCGTCGATCCGTCCCACAAGCCCCTGCAGGAATGATATGCGAGGGACAGGGGTAAGTACATCTGCATACTGGCAAACAGGGAGAGACCGAACCCTTCCCACTGCCGCAGCGGACTGTAGTGCGCTGCAAAGCCAGGGGGACAGGGTTGTGCTGCTCCAAGAGAGGCAGCAGGATCAGTAAGGAATCAGCACACCGCACACCCTCTCTGATACACTCAGACATCTCTGGTTTGTGGTACCATTTCTCCTAGACTTGTCTGACCCCAGTAGAGATCTTTATCATTGTTGTACTAGTGTGGGGGAGAGGTTTGGTAACTCCTTTGGGTTCCTGATGTCAGACACGCCTGCGTATTCTGTGGAGCGCTTTCCTGGCGCAGGAAACATTTTTAGTCCATTTTCTTTTCTGGAGCTGATATCTTCTCCAGTGCAGGGAAGCACCTTTACCGTACAAGGAACATGGACCAGAGTAAATAACAGGCTGTTTGTGCTGATCCTGGGGTATTTAAAAGTCACCGCCATTGAATCTCAACACACTGCAGCCTCTCTGGAACTTCCAGTGCATTAACCCAGCACCATATAATAATAATGATAATAATAATAATTCCTTGTTCTTGTATAGCGCTGCTAGTTTTACATAGATAATACTAATTACTGACAGGGGAACCCATGCTTTTTATGCCGTAGTTTAGATAAGATTTTATTTTCCTTTGCTTAGGGGTAACGCACAGAAAGTCAGCAGGAATAACACAAAGGGTCAGGAAATAATAAACACAGAATCCCAGCAAGTAAAAAAAAAAAAACCCCAAAACATACCACTATATATATGTCAAAAGGAGTGCTACTGAGCGTGGCCAAATTTATACAACAAAAGACAGAGAAGCACAATGCTACATCCAAATATGACAAAAATACACAGTGAAATACCTACATATTCTCTTGAAAAAGGGTAATTTAGTTAAACCCTTTGGCCAAAGCATTATAAGCCTGCAAGCCACATCAAATTTGCAGGTCCTAACACTACCTGATTAAAATTCTTATTTACCTCTATAATTAGAGGAAGAATGATCATATTGGATCTGTCAAGGCCCAGCAACATGAAAAAGACCTGCTAGCTTAAAGGGATGAGCTTAAACCCTGGGGGGGAGTGGCCACTAACCTCCAATACAGCTGTTTATTGACTTTTTCCAGCTGGTCTCAGCTGTTTGGAGGTTAGTGCCCTCCCCCCCAGAGTTTAAGTTCTCCCCTCCCCACTTTCCAAGTTAGCAGGTCTTTTTCATGTTACTGCGTTTACACAGATCCAATGTGATCATTCTCCCTCCAAATATAGAGGTAAATGAGAATTGTAATCAGGTAGTGTTAGGACCTGCTAATGGTCATGCCTTGATGTGGCTTGCAGGCTTATAACGCTTTGGCCAAAGGGTTTAACTAAATTACCCTTTTCAAGAGATATATAGGTATTTCACTGTGTATTTTTGTCATATTGGATGTAGCTTTGGGCTTTTCTGTCTTTTGTTGTATACGTCAGGAAATAATAACACAAACACGCAGAGAGATATAATAACACGCAGAGAGATGGAATAACACGCAGAGAGATATAATAACGCTCAGAGAGATATAATAACACGCAGAGATATAATAACACGCAGAGAGATATAATAACACGCAGAGATATAATAACACGCAGAAAGATGGAATAACACAGAGAGATATAATAACACGCAGAGAGATGGAATAACATGCAGAGATATAATAACACGCAGAGAGATGGAATAACACGCAGAGATATAATAACACGCAGAGAAATAATAACACGCAGAGATATAATAACACGCAGAGCGATATAATAACACGCAGAGAGATATAATAACACGCAGAGCGATATAATAACACGCAGAGAGATATAATAACACGCAGAGATATAATAACACGCAGAGATATAATAACATGCAGAGAGATATAATAACACGCAGAGAGATATAATAACACGCAGAGATATAATAACACGCAGAGAGATATAATAACACGCAGAGAGATATAATAACACGCAGAGAGATACAATAACGCACAGAGATATAATAACATGCAGAGAGATATAATAACATGCAGAGAGATATAATAACGCGCAGAGAGATATAATAACACGCAGAGAGATATAATAACACGCAGAGATATAATAACACGCAGAGATATAATAACATTCAGAGAGATGGAATAACATGCAGAGCGATATAATAATATGCAGAGATATAATAACACGCAGAGAGATATAACAACACGCAGAGCGATGGAATAACACACAGAGATATAATAACACGCAGAGCGATGGAATAACACACAGAGAGATATAATAACACGCGGAGATATAATAACACGCAGAGAGATATAATAACACGCAGAGAGATATAATAACACGCGGAGAGATATAATAACACGCAGAGATATAATAACACGCAGAGAGATGGAATAACACACAGAGAGATATAATAACACGCGGAGATATAATAACACGCAGAGAGATATAATAACACGCGGAGAGATATAATAACACGCAGAGAGATACAATAACACACAGAGATATAATAACACGCAGAGCGATGGAATAACACACAGAGAGATATAATAACACGCGGAGATATAATAACACGCAGAGAGATATAATAACACGCGGAGAGATATAATAACACGCAGAGAGATATAATAACACGCAGAGATATAATAACACGCAGAGAGATGGAATAACATGCAGAGATATAATAACACGCAGAGAGATGGAATAACATGCAGAGATATAATAACACGCAGAGAGATGGAATAAAAGACAGAGAGATATAATAACACGCAGAGATATAATAACACGCAGAGAGATATAATAACACGCAGAGAGATGGAATAACAGACAGAGAGATATAATAACGCGCAGAGAGATGGAATAACATGCAGAGATATAATAACACGCAGAGATATAATAACACACAGAGATATAATAACACGCAGAGATATAATAACACGCAGAGAGATATAATAACACGCAGAGATATAATAACACACAGAGATATAATAACACGCAGAGAGATATAATAACACGCAGAGAGATATAATAACACGCAGAGAGATATAATAACACGCAGAGAGATATAATAACAGGCAGAGATATAATAACACGCAGAGATATAATAACACGCAGAGAGATATAATAACACGCAGAGAGATATAATAACACGCAGAGAGATATAATAACACGCAGAGATATAATAACACGCAGAGAGATGGAATAACATGCAGAGATATAATAACACGCAGAGAGATGGAATAACATGCAGAGATATAATAACACGCAGAGAGATGGAATAACACGCAGAGATATAATAACACGCAGAGAGATATAATAACACGCAGAGAGATGGAATAACAGACAGAGAGATATAATAACACGCAGAGAGATGGAATAACAGACAGAGAGATATAATAACACGCAGAGAGATGGAATAACAGACAGAGAGATATAATAACATGCAGAGCGATGGAATAACAGACAGAGAATGTAAATCTATGTGAAACACTCAGACTAATATAAGAACATGTAAAGAGAACGTCTTTGGCAGGAAAGGGGGTTTAAAAAGTTTGTTTTTCTTTTTCCGTTTTTCCTATAATAAAAGTCTAACCCCCATGTGAGGAGAAAGCTATAAACCTGAGCCCCCCGCAGTGGCCCTTACCGGAGAGGGCGTAGTCGGTGCCCGTGACACGCATAGCCGGTGTGTATGACACGTTGGGCATGTCGTGTTCTTTGTCCTTCTGTCTCTGTCGGTACCACATGAAGAGCCCCAGCAGAGCCGTGATAATCAGCAGCAGGACAATGACTCCGATGATGGCCCCGGCGGAGTGTCTCTCGGATCCCTGAGCAGGACTAATCTTGGTGTAGGGGTTTAGCTCCTCCATCATCAGGGCGGCTGCGGAGACAGGGACAGGTGAGGGGCGGCTGGGGAAGCAGGGACAGGTGAGGGCGGCTGGGGAAGCAGGGACAGGTGAGGGGTGGCTGGGGATACAGGGACAGGTGAGGGGCGGCTGGGGATACAGGGACAGGTGAGGGGCGGCTGGGGATACAGGGACAGGGGAGGGGCAGCTGGGGAAGCAGGGACAGGTGAGGGGCGGCTGGGGAAGCAGGGACAGGTGAGGGGCAGCTGGGGATACAGGGACAGGTGAGGGGCAGCTGGGGAGGCAGGGACAGGTGAGGGGCGGCTGGGGATACAGGGACAGGTGAGGGGCGGCTGGGGAGGCAGGGACAGGTGAGGGGTGGCTGGGGATACAGGGACAGGTGAGGGGCGGCTGGGGAGGCAGGGACAGGTGAGGGGCGGCTGGGGATACAGGGACAGGTGAGGGGCAGCTGTGGATACAGGGATAGGTGAGGGGCGGCTGGGGATACAGGGACAGGTGAGGGGCGGCTGGGGAGACAGGGACAGGTGAGGGGCAGCTGGGGATACAGGGACAGGTGAGGGGTGGCTGGGGATACAGGGACAGGTGAGGGCGGCTGGGGAAGCAGGGACAGGTGAGGGGTGGTTGGGGAGACAGGGACAGGTGAGGGGTGGCTGGGGATACAGGGACAGGTGAGGGGCGGCCTTGGGATACAGGGACAGGTGAGGGGTGGCTGGGGATACAGGGACAGGTGAGGGGTGGCTGGGGATACAGGGACAGGTGAGGGGCGGCTGGGGAGACAGGGACAGGTGAGGGGCGGCTGGGGAGACAGGGACAGGTGAGGGGCGGCTGGGGAGATAGGGACAGGTGAGGGGCAGCTGGGGATACAGGGACAGGTGAGGGATGGCTGGGGATACAGGGACAGGTGAGGGGTGGCTGGGGAGACTGGGACAGGTAAGGGATGGCTGGGAAGATAAGGACAGGTGAGGGGCGGCTGGGGAGGCAGGGACAGGTGAGGGATGGCTGGGGAGGAAGGGACAGGTGAGGGTTGGCTGGGGAGGAAGGGACAGGTGAGGGATGGCTGGGGAGGAAGGGACAGGTGAGGGTTGGCTGGGGAGGAAGGGACAGGTGAGGGATGGCTGGGGAGGAAGGGACAGGTGAGGGATGGCTGGGGAGGAAGGGACAGGTTTTTGAGTCATTCCAATAGGAGATAGGGACATGTGAGGAGCGGCTGGGAAGACAGGGACAGGCGAGGGGCAGCTGGGGAGACAGGGGCAGTTGAGGGGTGGCTGGGGAGGCATGGACAGGTGAGGGATGGCTGGAGAGTCAAGGACAGGTGAGGGGCGGATGGGAGGCAGGGACAGGTGAGGGGAGGCAGGGACAGGTGAAGGGCGGCTGGGGAGGCAGGGACAGGTGAGGGGCGGTTAGGGAGGCAGGGACAGGTGAGGGGCGGCTGGGGAAACGGACAGGTGAGGGACAGCTGAGGAGACAAGGACAGGTGAGGGGTGGCTGGGGAGACAGGGACAGGTGAGGGACGGCTGAGGAGACAAGGACAGGTGAGGGGCGGCTGGGGAAACAGGGACAGGTGAGGGACAGCTGAGGAGACAAGGACAGGTGAGGGGTGGCTGGGGAGACAGGGACAGGTGAGGGACGGCTGAGGAGACAAGGACAGGTGAGGGGTGGCTGGGGAGACAGGGACAGGTGAGGGATGGCTGAGGACATGTGGGGAGACAGGGACAGGTGAGGGACACATGATACATTTCTTGTTGCTTGTGCAGTGCACACACAAGTCCCTGCACATATATACACGTATAAACAATTATAGACAGCACTCTAAATAATGAATACAAAATCATAAAGTACAGGGTGCAAACGGCCACCTTTGAATCTGAGAGAGAGAGAGGAGCCGGATAATCCCACGTAAAGGACGGGTTGAGTTTGGATACACTCTTGCATATACTGTGGACTTTTGACCAGCGCTTGATTCTGAGCTAATTCTTATTTGGCTACTTTGTGTCATGTAGGGGGGGGGTTAGGGTTAAGGGAAGTACCTTGTGGTTCTGTTGGACCCAAGGGAACGGGCCTGAGGAGAGGGTTGTTACCCTGAAACGTTGCCCCACTGACCCTCCCCCATTGTCTTTTTCTATGTTTATTTGTTTGCAGTTTTTCCTTTAGTGTTTTTTTCCCCACTCCCTTCCCTGTGTCTCTCCCCCACTCCCCTGTGTCACTCCTCCACTCCCCTTCCCTGTGTCTCTCCCCCACTCCCCTGTGTCTCTCCTCCACTCCCCTTCCCTGTGTCTCTCCTCCACTCCCCTTCCCTGTCTCTCCCCCACTCCCCTTCCCCGTGTCTCTCCCCCACTCCCCTTCCCCGTGTCTCTCCCCCACTCCCCTTCCCCGTGTCTCTCCCCCTCTCCCCTTCCCTGTGTCTCTCCCCCACTCCCCTTCATCGTGTCTCTCCCCCACTCCCCTTCCCCGTGTCTCTCCCCCACTCCCCTTCCCCGTGTCTCTCCCCCACTCCCCTTCCCCGTGTCTCTCCCCCACTCCCCTGTGTCTCTCCCCCACTCCCCTTCCCTGTGTCTCTCCCCCACTCCGCTTCCCCGTGTCTCTCCCCCACTCCCCTTCCCCGTGTCTCTCCCCCACTCCCCTTCCCTGTGTCTCTCCCCCACTCCCCTTCCCCGTGTCTCTCCCCCACTCCCCTTCCCCGTGTCTCTCCCCCACTCCCCTTCCCCGTGTCTCTCCCCCACTCCCCTGTGTCTCTCCCCCACTCCCCTTCCCTGTGTCTCTCCCCCACTCCGCTTCCCCGTGTCTCTCCCCTACTCCGTGTCTCTCCCCCACTCCCCTTCCCTGTGTCTCTCCCCCACTCCCCTTCCCTGTGTCTCTCCCCCACTCCCCTTCCCCGTGTCTCTCCCCCACTCCCCTTCCCTGTGTCTCTCCCCCACTCCCCTTCCCCGTGTCTCTCCCCCACTCCCCTTCCCCGTGTCTCTCCCCCACTCCCCTTCCCTGTGTCTCTCCCCCACTCCCCTTCCCTGTGTCTCTCCCCCCTACTCTTGTGCTTTTTTAAGATCCATATATTCTGCATTAATAGTCGTGTAGCATTTCCATATTAGTGTGATACCTATTGTTCTATTATTACCGCTATTACATTTTTGGCTTATTCCGTGACGCTTTCGTTTTCTCTGTTAACCAGTGTGTGCTGGAGCCCTTGTTTTGGTTTATATACACACGTATGTATATTTGTATTTATATAGTGCGCTTTACAAAAGGGACAATGCAGTACAGTGAATTATAAGCCCCCCCAAAGGTGACACCGGCAGCAGTGACATGTTCTGTGGTGCAGCGTCACACGCTCCGCAGGCGCGATAGAGAGGTGCAACTTAACCTCCTCAGTGCTGGGGGAGCCAGCAGCCTGAAGCAATATAAGAGCATGCAAAGCTCTGCACTGCAAAGGGTTAATGCCCATTCCCCGGCTCAGGGTACAGGAGGGTGGGCACCACATACACAAAGACCCCACTCCCCAGTGATGCGCATTAACCCCATCACTGCCACAGGTTACCGTGTTAGGGTTTGCAGGCAGCTTCTCCAAAAATACTGTGTACAATGGTGGAAGGTGCGACGCGCTCGTGGCACACACACCTCTCACCACTCCGTGCTGTTTCCTCCTCTCCTTGGCCCAACCCCCAGGCTCCTGACACCTCCTCCTGATTATCTGCATCACCCAACAGCAGCCATTCATGATGGAGGAAGCTGCCCAGCCGCTTAGCTCTCACCTTGCTCAGGGAAATTCTGCGGCCCCCCAAGCTGGTCAGGTCACTATGCCCAGAGAGTTAATACCGGTATACACATACACCCCAAGAGAGGTAATACCGGTATACACTTACACGCCCAGAGAGGTAATACCGGTATACACTTACACGCCCAGAGAGGTAATACCGGTATACACATACACGCCCAGAGAGGTAATACCGGTATACACTTACACGCCCAGAGAGGTAATACCGGTATACACATACACGCCCAGAGAGGTAATACCGGTATATACATACACGTCCAGAGAGGTAATACCGGTATACACATACCCGCCCAGAGAGGTAATACCGGTATACACATACACGCCCAGAGAGTTAATACCGGTATACACTTACACGCCCAGAGAGGTAATACCGGTATACACTTACACGCCCAGAGAGGTAATACCGGTATACACGTACACGCCCAGAGAGGTAATACCGGTATACACATACACGCCCAGAGAGTTAATACCGGTATACACATACACCCCAAGAGAGGTAATACCGGTATACACATACACGCCCACAGAGGTAATACCGGTATACACATACACGCCCACAGAGGTAATACCGGTATACACATACACACCCAGAGGGGTAATACCGGTATACACATACACCCCAAGAGAGTTAATACCGGTATACACATACACGCCCAGAGAGGTAATACCGGTATACACACACACGTCCAGAGAGTTAATACCGGTATACACATACACGCCCAGAGATGTAATACCGGTATACACATACACGCCCAGAGAGGTAATACCGGTATACACGTACACGCCCAGAGAGGTAATACCGGTATACACATACACCCCCAGACAGGTAATACCGGTATACACATACACGCCCAGAGAGTTAATACCGGTATACACATACACGCCCAGAGAGGTAATACCGGTATACACATACACGCCCAGAGAGGTAATACCGGTATACACATACACGCCCAGAGAGGTAATACCGGTATACACATACACGTCCAGAGAGTTAATACCGGTATACACATACACCCCAAGAGAGGTAATACCGGTATACACATACACGCCCAGAGTTAATACCGGTATACACATACACCCCAAGAGAGGTAATACCGGTATACACATACACGTCCAGAGAGGTAATACCGGTATACACATACACGCCCAGAGAGGTAATACCGGTATACACATACACGCCCAGAGAGTTAATACCGGTATACACATACACGCCCAGAGAGGTAATACCGGTATACACATACACACCCAGAGAGGTAATACCGGTATACACATACACACCCAGAGAGGTAATACCGGTATACACATACACGCTCAGAGAGGTAATACCGGTATACACATACACGCTCAGAGAGGTAATACCGGTATACACATACACGCCCAGAGAGGTAATACCGGTATACACATACACGCCCAGAGAGGTATACCGGTATACACGTACACGCCCAGAGAGGTAATACCGGTATACACATACACGCCCAGAGAGTTAATACCGGTATACACTTACACGCCCAGAGAGGTAATACCGGTATACACATACACGCTCAGAGAGGTAATACCGGTATACACATACACGCCCAGAGAGGTAATACCGGTATACACATACACGCCCAGAGAGGTAATACCGGTATACACGTACACGCCCAGAGAGGTAATACCGGTATACACATACACGCCCAGAGAGGTAATACCGGTATACACATACACGCCCAGAGAGGTAATACCGGTATACACTTACACGCCCAGAGAGGTAATACCGGTATACACGTACACGCCCAGAGAGGTAATACCGGTATACACATACACGCCCAGAGAGTTAATACCGGTATACACTTACACGCCCAGAGAGGTAATACCGGTATACACTTACACGCCCAGAGAGGTAATACCGGTATACACGTACACGCCCAGAGAGGTAATACCGGTATACACATACACGCCCAGAGAGTTAATACCGGTATACACATACACCCCAAGAGAGGTAATACCGGTATACACATACACGCCCACAGAGGTAATACCGGTATACACATACACGCCCACAGAGGTAATACCGGTATACACATACACACCCAGAGGGGTAATACCGGTATACACATACACCCCAAGAGAGTTAATACCGGTATACACATACACGCCCAGAGAGGTAATACCGGTATACACACACACGTCCAGAGAGTTAATACCGGTATACACATACACGCCCAGAGATGTAATACCGGTATACACATACACGCCCAGAGAGGTAATACCGGTATACACGTACACGCCCAGAGAGGTAATACCGGTATACACATACACCCCCAGACAGGTAATACCGGTATACACATACACGCCCAGAGAGTTAATACCGGTATACACATACACGCCCAGAGAGGTAATACCGGTATACACATACACGCCCAGAGAGGTAATACCGGTATACACATACACGCCCAGAGAGGTAATACCGGTATACACATACACGTCCAGAGAGTTAATACCGGTATACACATACACCCCAAGAGAGGTAATACCGGTATACACATACACGCCCAGAGTTAATACCGGTATACACATACACCCCAAGAGAGGTAATACCGGTATACACATACACGTCCAGAGAGGTAATACCGGTATACACATACACGCCCAGAGAGGTAATACCGGTATACACATACACGCCCAGAGAGTTAATACCGGTATACACATACACGCCCAGAGAGGTAATACCGGTATACACATACACACCCAGAGAGGTAATACCGGTATACACATACACACCCAGAGAGGTAATACCGGTATACACATACACGCCCAGAGAGGTAATACCGGTATACACATACACGCCCAGAGAGTTAATACCGGTATACACATACACCCCAAGAGAGGTAATACCGGTATACACATACACGCCCAGAGTTAATACCGGTATACACATACACCCCAAGAGAGGTAATACCGGTATACACATACACGTCCAGAGAGGTAATACCGGTATACACATACACGTCCAGAGAGGTAATACCGGTATACACATACACGCCCAGAGAGGTAATACCGGTATACACATACACGCCCAGAGAGGTAATACCAGTATACACATACACGTCCAGAGAGGTAATACCGGTATACACATACACACCCAGAGAGGTAATACAGGAGGGTGGGCACCACATACACAAAGACCCCACTCCCCAGTGATGCGCATTAACCCCATCACTGCCACAGGTTACCGTGTTAGGGTTTGCAGGCAGCTTCTCCAAAAATACTGTGTACAATGGTGGAAGGTGCGACGCGCTCGTGGCACACACACCTCTCACCGCTCCGTGCTGTTTCCTCCTCTCCTTGGCCCAACCCCCAGGCTCCTGACACCTCCTCCTGATTATCTGCATCACCCAACAGCAGCCATTCATGATGGAGGAAGCTGCCCAGCCCCCTAGCTCTCACCTTGCTCGGGGAAATTCTGCGGCCCCCCAAGCTGGTCAGGTCACTATGCCCAGAGAGTTAATACCGGTATACACATACACCCCAAGAGAGGTAATACCGGTATACACATACACACCCAGAGAGGTAATACCGGTATACACATACACACCCAGAGAGGTAATACCGGTATACACATACACCCCAAGAGAGGTAATACCGGTATACACATACACGTCCAGAGAGGTAATACCAGTATACACATACACGCCCAGAGAGGTAATACCGGTATACACATACACGCCCAGAGAGGTAATACCGGTATACACATACACGTCCAGAGAGTTAATACCGGTATACACATACACCCCAAGAGAGGTAATACCGGTATACACATACACGCCCAGAGTTAATACCGGTATACACATACACCCCAAGAGAGGTAATACCGGTATACACATACACGTCCAGAGAAGTAATACCGGTATACACATACACGCCCAGAGAGGTAATACCGGTATACACATACACGCCCAGAGAGGTAATACCGGTATACACATACACGCCCAGAGAGGTAATACCGGTATACACATACACACCCAGAGAGGTAATACCGGTATACACATACACGCCCAGAGAGGTAATACCGGTATACACATACACGCCCAGAGAGTTAATACCGGTATACACATACACCCCAAGAGAGGTAATACCGGTATACACATACACGCCCAGAGTTAATACCGGTATACACATACACCCCAAGAGAGGTAATACCGGTATACACATACACGTCCAGAGAGGTAATACCGGTATACACATACACGCCCAGAGAGGTAATACCGGTATACACATACACGCCCAGAGAGGTAATACCGGTATACACATACACACCCAGAGAGGTAATACCGGTATACACATACACGCCCAGAGAGGTAATACCGGTATACACATACACACCCAGAGAGGTAATACCGGTATACACATACACACCCAGAGAGGTAATACCGGTATACACATACACGCCCAGAGAGGTAATACCGGTATACACATACACGCCCAGAGAGTTAATACCGGTATACACATACACCCCAAGAGAGGTAATACCGGTATACACATACACGCCCAGAGTTAATACCGGTATACACATACACCCCAAGAGAGGTAATACCGGTATACACATACACGTCCAGAGAGGTAATACCGGTATACACATACACGTCCAGAGAGGTAATACCGGTATACACATACACCCCAAGAGAGGTAATACCGGTATACACATACACGCCCAGAGAGGTAATACCGGTATACACATACACGTCCAGAGAGGTAATACCGGTATACACATACACCCCAAGAGAGGTAATACCGGTATACACATACACGCCCAGAGAGGTAATACCGGTATACACATACACGTCCAGAGAGGTAATACCGGTATACACATACACGCCTAGAGAGGTAATACCGGTATGCACATACACGCCCAGAGAGGTAATACCGGTATACACATACACGCCCAGAGAGGTAATACCGGTATACACATACACACCCAGAGAGGTAATACAGGTATACACATACACGCCCAGAGAGGTAATACCGGTATATACATACACGCCCAGAGAGGTAATACCGGTATACACATACATGCCCGGATAGGTAATACCGGTATACACATACACGCCCAGAGAGGTAATACTGGTATACACACACACGCCCAGAGAGGTAATACCGGTATACACATACATGCCCGGATAGGTAATACCGGTATACACATACACGCCCAGAGAGGTAATACAGGTATACACATACACACCCAGAGAGGTAATACCGGTATACACATACATGCCCGGATAGGTAATACCGGTATACACATACACGCCCAGAGAGGTAATACAGGTATACACATACACACCCAGAGAGGTAATACCGGTATACACATACACGCCCAGAGAGGTAATACTGGTATACACATACACGCCCAGAGAGATAATACCGGTATACACATACATGCCCAGAGAGGTAATACCGGTATACACAAACACGCCCAGAGAGGTAATACCAGTATACACATACACGCCCAGAGAGGTAATACCGGTATACACATACACGCCCAGAGAGGTAATACCGGTATACACATACACGCCCAGAGAGGTAATACCGGTATACACATACACGCCCAGAGAGGTAATACCTGTACACACATACACGCCCAGAGAGGTAATACCGGTATACACATACACACCCAGAGAGGTAATACCGCTATACACATACACGCCCAGAGAGGTAATACCGGTATACACATACATGCCCAGAGAGGTAATACCGGTATACACATACACGCCCAGAGAGGTAATACCGGTATACACATACATGCCCAGAGAGGTAATACCGGTATACACATACACGCCCAGAGAGGTAATACCGGTATGCACATACACGCCCAGAGAGGTAATACCGGTATACACATACACGCCCAGAGAGGTAATACCGGTATACACATACACGCCCAGAGAGGTAATACCGGTATACACATACACGCCCAGAGAGGTAATACCGGTATACACATACACGCCCAGAGAGGTAATACCGGTATACACATACACGTCCAGAGAGGTAATACCGCTATACACATACACGCCCAGAGAGGTAATACCGGTATACACATACACGCCCAGAGAGGTAATACCGGTATACACATACACGCCCAGAGAGGTAATACCGGTATACACATACACGCCCAGAGAGGTAATACCGGTATACACATACACGCCCAGAGAGGTAATACCGGTATACACATACACGCCCAGAGAGGTAATACCGGTATGCACATACACGCCCAGAGAGGTAATACCGGTATGCACATACACGCCCAGAGAGGTAATACCGGTATACACATACACGCCCAGAGAGGTAATACCGGTATACACATACACGCCCAGAGAGGTAATACCGGTATACACATACACGCCCAGAGAGGTAATACCGGTATACACATACACGCCCAGAGAGGTAATACCGGTATACACATACACGCCCAGAGAGGTAATACCGGTATACACATACACGCCCAGAGAGGTAATACCGGTATACACATACACGCCCAGAGAGGTAATACCGGTATACACATACACGCCCAGAGAGGTAATACCGGTATACACATACACGTCCAGAGAGGTAATACCGCTATACACATACACGCCCAGAGAGGTAATACCGGTATACACATACACGCCCAGAGAGGTAATACCGGTATACACATACACGCCCAGAGAGGTAATACCGGTATACACATACACGCCCAGAGAGGTAATACCGGTATACACATACACGCCCAGAGAGGTAATACCGGTATACACATACACGCCCCGAGAGGTAATACCGGTATACACATACACGTTCAGAGAGGTAATACCGGTATACACATACACGCCCAGAGAGGTAATACCGGTATACACATACACGCCCAGAGAGGTAATACCGGTATACACACACATGTCCAGTATTATCTTGAATTTTTTACTGGACAGAGCATCCAAATACAGGACAGTTCAGTTCAATACTGGACACCTGGCCGCCCTACCGGCTGTTATCCTGCCGTGACGGGGGACACTGATGTAGGACTGCATGTCCTCTCCAAGTGGCCTTCAGACCCCCCCTGCTAGCCCGTGGCTGCCCTCGCTGTTAACCCCTCCCGTGCTGGCGCGCTCACCCTGGTCACATCGGATCCCTTTGAAGCCGGCGCTGCAGTAACAGGTCCCAGTCACGTGGTCGCAGGTGGCGTTGTTCAGACACTCGCACAGCTGTCTGCAGCCGTAGCCAAACGTGCCGGGCGGACACTCTGCGGAGAGAGGCGGGGACGGGCCCGGCAACAACGTTACCGCTTCTAAACTGGATCACGGAGCGATGGTCACACACGGGGACACGCTGAGCACATGTAACGTGGCGTGCGGCTGTTCTTATACCTGTTTACCTCTCTACTGTCCCATCACAGCAGGGGTGAGCCACTCCAGTCCTCAAGGGCCACCAACAGGTCAGGTTTTCAGGATATACCTGCTTCAGCACAGGTGGCTGTCAGTCCAAGCTTCAGCACAGGTGGCTCAATCAGTGGCTCAGTCTTCGACTGAGCCACTGATTGAGCCACCTGTGCTGAAGCAGGGATATCCTGAAAACCTGACCTGTTGGTGGCCCTTGAGAGCTGGAGTGGCCCCACCCCTATATTATATGAATGGTGTACTTGATTCTTAAAGCCAAATCCACACCGTCGTCCAGTTAACAGTTTGTGTTTTAATACGATGCCGGCGGCCGCTCCAGGAGGTTTGTGCCAACCCGTGGTGAGGCAATAAAAGGCTGGTGGGACGGGCACCGGGCTCTGAGTATATAATGGTCTCAGTTTGGGTTCATTGTTACAAATAAAACTTTCAGGGCTGCGAGTGGCTCAGGGTGGTACCGCCAGCTGCAGCCGCGCCGAGCGAGATACACACACCATGGCGCGGCTGGTAATGCCAACCCTGGAAAGAGGGGGCAGGAGGGGACTGGTAATGCCCCCTGGAAGGAGAGGGCAGGAGGTGGCTGGTAATGCCCCCAGGAAGGAGAGGGCAGGAGGTGGCTGGTAATGCCCCCAGGAAGGAGAGGGCAGGAGGTGGCTGGTATTGCCCCCTGGAAGGAGAGGGCAGGAGGTGGCTGGTAATGCCCCCTGGAAGGAGAGGGCAGGAGGTGGCTGGTAATGCCCCCAGGAAGGAGAGGGCAGGAGGTGGCTGGTATTGCCCCCTGGAAGAAGTGGGCAGGAGGTGGCTGGTAATGCCCCCAGGAAGGAGAGGGCAGGAGGTGGCTGGTAGTGCCCCCAGGAAGGAGAGGGCAGGAGGTGGCTGGTAATGCCCCCAGGAAGGAGAGGGCAGGAGGTGGCTGGTAGTGCCCCCAGGAAGGAGAGGGCAGGAGGTGGCTGGTATTGCCCCCTGGAAGGAGAGGGCAGGAGGTGGCTGGTAATGCCCCCAGGAAGGAGAGGGCAGGAGGTGGCTGGTATTGCCCCCAGGAAGGAGAGGGCAGGAGGTGGCTGGTAATGCCCCCTGGGAGGAGGGGACAGGAGGTGGCTGGTAATGCCCCCTGGGAGGAGGGGACAGGAGGTGGCTGGTAGTGCCCCCTGGGAGGAGGGGACAGGAGGGGGCTGCTCACTCACTCTGCTCGCAGTGCTTGCCAGTGAATCCCGTCCTGCACGTGCACTGCCCGGTGATATGGTCACAGTCCGCTCCGTTGTGGCAGTGGCAGACGTTGGCACAGTCCGTCCCATAGAAGGCTGACGGGCACCCTGAAAAAACAGAAGTGAATCAACAGACCCCAGCAACGGGCCGAGTGCGACAGTACAAAGCGGGAATGAGTAACACTACATTATAATAATACCCGCACTTCTATAATATGACATTACACTGACCCCCAAACTGAATCTCACACAGGAACCGAGGTACCAGATCCAAGACCTTTTATTCTGTATTTCCTACCACTTGTCTCTGTTCCAAAAATACTGCCCTTAAAGACTTGGGTTGTATTTGTCTTTAGCACTTCAGCTGGGAGTCGGCTCATTGCATTTACTACCCTTTCAATAGAACAGTATTTCCTGAAATTCCCTCCCGTATTCCCTCAAAAACTCCAGTTTCCAAGTGTCGCCCCCAATGGGATTCCCTCACCTCTGGAATCTGTGTCCCCCTTATACCTGGCATACCTGTCTGTATCACCCCTCCCCCTCCCTCTCCCTCTCCACCTGTACACTGAATTAAACAGAAGTAGCAGAGTTAATGTATCTTTCTGAGGCTGTACATCAGGACTCTTCACATGGCTTAGATGGGTCACAGACGAATTGCAATGGGATTTTACAAACATTGAAAAAAGATCAACAGTTTTACACTTTAACATTTGCAAACAGTTGTAACGTCTGTACCCTACAATACCCTATATATTATTTATATTGCCTTAGCTGGCAAGTGGGGGTACGTGTGGAAAAGTGCACTAATCTACTTCAACAACCGCAATGGAGTCAGCAAAAGCAGGCAAGGGCTTTACAGATAAACCCTGCCTTAAATTACCCTTTCCCCTCGATCCTGGGAGAGTTTATTTATTTCATTTATAAGAATGTGTTACCAGGAAGTAATACAGAGTTACCGCTCGTTCTCACGTGTGTCCTGGGCACAGAGTTATAACAACACACGGTTACATTAAAAGAACAGAGGTGATACATTCAATTCACAGGCATTTCATGGACAGAGAGAGTTGGAGAATTGGGTGCAGGGGATAAAGAGCTGGTGAGTTTCAGATTGAAATAGAGCAGCTTTAACATCAGCGAACGGCTCACGCCCTGCGGCTGTCCTGCGGCTGTCCTGCGGCTGTCCTTCAGCTGTCCGCCTTTGGGGCGACGCAGGTTTACACTGAAGGGGTTCAGGTTGAATGCAGCTTTGGATTCAAAGAGAGTTGGGGCGTCCAGTCTTGGGACATGGAATTTAAGGGATTTATACAGAGAGTCCCCTAAAGTGTGGCACTGACGTGGACAGAGCACGCACGTTACAGCCACAGCACGTGGTTACACGTTACAGCCACTGCACGTGGTTACACGTTACAGCCACTGCACGTGGTTACACGTTACAGCCACAGCACGTGGTTACACGTTACAGCCACTGCACGTGGTTACACGTTACAGCCACTGCACGTGGCTACACGTTACAGCCACTGCACGTGGTTACACGTTACAGCCACAGCACGTGGTTACACGTTACAGCCACAGCACGTGGTTACACGTTACAGCCACTGCACGTGGTTACACGTTACAGCCACTGCACGTGGTTACACGTTACAGCCACAGCACGTGGTTACACGTTACAGCCACAGCACGTGGTTACACGTTACAGCCACTGCACGTGGTTACACGTTACAGCCACTGCACGTGGTTACACGTTACAGCCACAGCATGTGGTTACACGTTACAGCCACTGCACGTGGTTACACGTTACAGCCACAGCACGTGGTTACACGTTACAGCCACAGCACGTGGTTACACGTTACAGCCACAGCACGTGGTTACACGTTACAGCCACTGCACGTGGTTACACGTTACAGCCACTGCACGTGGTTACACGTTACAGCCACTGCACGTGGTTACACGTTACAGCCACTGCACGTGGTCACACGTTACAGCCACAGCACGTGGTTACACGTTACAGCCACAGCACGTGGTTACACGTTACAGCCACTGCACGTGGTTACACGTTACAGCCACTGCACGTGGTTACACGTTACAGCCACTGCACGTGGTTACACGTTACAGCCACTGCACGTGGTTACACGTTACAGCCACAGCACGTGGTTACACGTTACAGCCACAGCACGTGGTTACACGTTACAGCCACTGCACGGGGTTACACGTTACAGCCACTGCACGTGGTTACACGTTACAGCCACTGCACGTGGTTACACGTTACAGCCACTGCACGTGGTTACACGTTACAGCCACAGCACGTGGTTACACGTTACAGCCACCGCACGTGGTTACACGTTACAGCCACCGCACGTGGTTACACGTTACAGCCACCGCACGTGGTTACACGTTACAGTCACCGCACGTGGTCACACGTTACAGCCACAGCACGTGGTCACACGTTACAGCCACAGCACGTGGTCACACGTTACAGCCACAGCACGTGGTCACACGTTACAGCCACAGCACGTGGTTACACGTTACAGCCACTGCACGTGGGTTACACGTTACAGCCACTGCACGTGGGTTACACGTTACAGCCACTGCACGTGGTTACAAGTTACAGCCACTGCACGTGGTTACACGTTACAGCCACTGCACGTGGTTACACGTTACAGCCACTGCACGTGGTTACACGTTACAGCCACTGCACGTGGTTACACGTTACAGCCACTGCACGTGGTTACACGTTACAGCCACTGCACGTGGTTACACGTTACAGCCACTGCACGTGGTTACACGTTACAGCCACAGCACGTGGTTACACGTTACAGCCACTGCACGTGGTTACACGTTACAGCCACTGCACGTGGATACTCGTTACAGCCACTGCAGCTCCGTGACACTGCAGTGTGTTTGCGTTTGCACATGGAGTGAAACATGGGCTAACACACCAGAAGAGGGCGCTATATCCCACCAAGAGGTTCCAGTCCAACAGACACAGACTGAATCTACGAGCCGTCGGCTCCACCCCTCCTGCACTATATATAATATGCACTATATATAATATGCACTATATATAATATGCACTATATATAATATGCACTATATATAATATATCATGTATAATGTCTGGCAACTGTTTCTCTAAACTTTCTCCTTAAACAGAAGCTGAAGTTTAGATTTGGAAATAAAAAGCAGTTGCACTGTGCTTGAAAGCAAGGGAATCCTTGTAATAAAAGGACAAATATCTTTATAGTTACATAGGTTGAAAAAAAGACTTACGTCCATCAAGTTCAACCTGTGCTAAATTTAGACGACCGATACTTTATCCTATATCTATACTTACTTATTGATCCAGAGGAAGGCAAACACACAGCCCCAGTGTCATATCATCCAATGATATCTCATAAGGGGAAAAATAAATTCCTTCCTGACTCCAAGAATTGGCAATCAGATTACTCCCTGGATCAACATCCTTCCCATGTATACTTATTTGGTATATCCCTGTATACATTTCCTTTCCAAAAAGATGTCCAACCTTTTTTTGAACAAATCTATTGTATTTGCCATCACAGTCTCCATAGGTAATCACACACTGTAACTGCCCTTACTGTAAAGAAACCTTTCCTTTGTTGCTGGTGAAATCTCCTTTCCTCCAACCTTAAGGGATGGCCCGAGTCCTTGGTACTGCCCGTGGGATGAATAGTTCTTTTGAAAGCTCCTGTACTGCCCCCGAATATATTTGTGTACGGCCCATTTTTGTTGTTTTAAGAACAGACATCTCCTCATATCTTCCAACTTCAAGGACCATTTCACCCTGGACGGGTTCCCTAGAGCAGGGGTGGGCAATTCCAGTCCTCAAGGGCCACCCACAGGTCAGGTTAAGGATATCCCTGCTTCAGCACAGGTAGTGCAGTCTTTGACTGAGCCAGTCTTTGTGCTGAAGCAGGGATATCCTAAAAACCTGACCGGTAGGTGGCCCTTGAGGACTGGAGTTGGCCGCGCCTGCCCTTGAGAAAGAGCTTTCAACTCTAGAGAAAATGATAACTGGAAAAACAGGACTGGGGGAGCTGCCCCGCGTATGCGCGCTCACTTACTCTGCGTGCAGAACAGCCCAGTCCAGCCTGCAGTGCACTTACACTCGCCATCGTACGCGCTGCACTCTGCTTCGTTGTGGCAGCTACAGGTGTGGACACAGTCAGGACCCCAGAGCCCCGGCGGACACACTGCAAAAAACCCCAAAACAAGAGGGTGTTAACCGCAGGTGGGAAGCAACACTGTTAACCCTCTAACTGCCAGGGGGATACGCAGCTTACTGGAATCTTTAAGGGGTTCCCAAATCCAGTCCTCAAGACCCTCTTACAGGTCAGGTTTTTGGGGATATTCCTGCTACACCGCAGGCGGCTTAATCGACTGAGCCATGGATTGAGCCGTCTGTGCTGAAGCAGGGATATCCTGAAAACCTGACCTGTCATTATCCCGTGTTACAAAGTGGACGTCAGTGCTCTATTCCTCCATCACTGTATATTCCTCCATCACTGTATACACCTCCGTCACTGTATACCCCTCCATCACTGTATATCCCTCCATCACTGTATACCCCTCCATCACTGTATACCCCTCCATCACTGTATACCCCTCCATCACTGTATACCCCTCCATCACTGTATATCCCTCCATCACTGTATACACCTCCATCACTGTATACACCTCCATCACTGTATATTCCTCCGTCACTGTATATCCCTCCGTCACTGTATATCCCTCCGTCACTGTATACACCTCCGTCACTGTATACACCTCCGTCACTGTATATCCCTCCATCACTGTATATCCCTCCATCACTGTATATCCCTCCATCACTGTATATCCCTCCATCACTGTATACCCCTCCATCACTGTATACCCCTCCATCACTGTATATCCTTCCGTCACTGTATATCCCTCCATCACTGTATATCCCTCCATCACTGTATACCCCTCCATCACTGTATATCCCTCCGTCACTGTATATCCCTCCATCACTGTATATCCCTCCATCACTGTATACCCCTCCATCACTGTATATCCCTCCGTCACTGTATATCCCTCCGTCACTGTATACCCCTCCGTCACTGTATATCCCTCCGTCACTGTATATCCCTCCGTCACTGTATATCCCTCCATCACTGTATATCCCTCCATCACTGTATATCCCTCCATCACTGTACAGTATATCCCTCCATCACTGTATATCCCTCCATCACTGTATATCCCTCCATCACTGTATATTCCTCCATCACTGTATATCCCTCCATCACTGTATATCCCTCCGTCACTGTATACCCCTCCGTCACTGTATATCCCTCCGTCACTGTATATCCCTCCATCACTGTATATTCCTCCATCACTGTATATCCCTCCATCACTGTATATCCCTCCGTCACTGTATATCCCTCCGTCACTGTATACCCCTCCGTCACTGTATATCCCTCCGTCACTGTATACCCCTTCGTCACTGTATATCCCTCCGTCACTGTATACCCCTCCGTCACTGTATATCCCTCCGTCACTGTATATCCCTCCATCACTGTATATCCCTCCATCACTGTATATCCCCCCATCACTGTATATCCCTCCATCACTGTATACCCCTCCATCACTGTATACCCCTCCATCACTGTATATCCCTCCATCACTGTATACCCCTCCATCACTGTATACCCCTCCATCACTGTATACCACTCCGTCACTGTATATCCCTCCATCACTGTATACCCCTCCATCACTGTATATCCCTCCATCACTGTATACCCCTCCGTCACTGTATACTCCTCCGTCACTGTATACCCCCCCCATCACTGTATATCCCTCCATCACTGTATATCCCTCTGTAGTTGCTATAAATACACACAACATATTGGGGGTAATATTAAAGATGGCGCCGTATGGCTGAGTGCCACTCACCATCAGAGCAGTCACTGCCAATCCAGCCCGGGTAGCACTGGCAGGACCCGTCGATGGGGTTGCATGTTGAGTTGTTGCTGCAGGAACAGATCTCTGCGCAGCTCCTCCCGAATCTCCCGCTGGGGCACACTGCACAGACACAAAGCACTCACCCATGTATCCGCTGTGAGTGCTGAGCCGGGCCTGACAGCCAACATCCTCCCAGAATGTCTCCAGCACACCTCTACCCCATTCTGCAACCCAGAGACGCTTACTACAGCCAAGCACACCTCTACCCCATTCTGCAACCCAGAGACGCTTACTACAGCCACGCACACCTCTACCCCATTCTGCAACCCAGAGACGCTTACTACAGCCACGCACACCTCTACCCCATTCTGCAACCCAGAGACGCTTACTACAGCCACGCACACCTCTACCCCATTCTGCAACCCAGAGACCCTTACTACAGCCACGCACACCTCTACCCCATTCTGCAACCCAGAGACCCTTACTACAGCCACGCACACCTCTACCCCATTCTGCAACCCAGAGACGCTTACCATAGCCACGCACATCTCTACCCCATTCTGCAACCCAGAGACGCTTACTACAGCCACGCACACCTCTACCCCATTCTGCAACTCAGCGACGCTTACTACAGCCACGCACATCTCTACCCCATTCTGCAACCCAGAGACGCTTACTACAGCCACACACACCTCTACCTCATTCTGCAACCCAGAGACGCTTACTACAGCCACACACATCTCTACCTCATTCTGTAACCCAGAGACGCTTACTACAGCCACGCACATCTCTACCTCATTCTGCAACCCAGAGACGCTTACTACAGCCACGCACACCTCTACCCCATTCTGCAACCCAGAGACGCTTACTACAGCCACGCACATCTCTACCCCATTCTGCAACCCAGAGACGCTTACTACAGCCACGCACACCTCTACCCCATTCTGCAACCCAGAGACGCTTACTACAGCCACGCATACCTCTACCCCGTTCTGCAACCCAGAGACGCTTACTACAGCCACGCACACCTCTACCCCGTTCTGCAACCCAGAGACGCTTACTACAGCCACGCACACCTCTACCCCATTCTGCAACCCAGAGACGCTTACTACAGCCACGCACACCTCTACCCCATTCTGCAACCCAGAGACGCTTACTACAGCCACGCACACCTCTACCCCGTTCTGCATCCCAGAGACGCTTACTACAGCCACGCACATCTCTACCCCATTCTGCAACCCAGCGACGCTTACTACAGCCACCCACATCTCTACCTCATTTTGCAACCCAGAGACGCTTACTACAGCCATGCACATCTCTACCCCATTCTGCAACCCTGAGACGCTTACTACAGCCACAGTGTAGCCATCGTTAAAGTACTTGTCTTATTACATTTTATTTTAATAAGCATCACTAAAAATGTCAAGCAGTCACAACTGGTATTCTTGTCAGAGCGGCACACGGACAAGCCGTGCTGCAATCTGATACAGAAACCTCCAAATTACAAGCATAGCTCGCCGAAGATTAGGGGTAGAAAGGCAGGGCTCACAGCAGATCAGCATAAAAAAGGGATATATATATATATATATATATATATATATATATATATATATTCAAGTAAGAAAACCTCTCTGAGATATTGCAGTCATAATGTATTTAACTACAAAATAGAGAAAAGTAACATTATCCTCTCACTGCCAGAGGGGCCTTCAATATAATATGCATTTTTTAAACTTGGGGTACGTGTGTGTGTGTGTGCTGAACCCCTCTAATATAAGCGGCATGTTGATTGTTACAGGGAGGGTGCGGGGGGCTGCCAGAGCACCGAGACACGAGTCTGGTTGATGTTTTTTCTGCATTATTCCTGGCCGGGTTTCTGGGGGGAGAGTTTTATTATCACAGAATCCAACAGAAAAAACATCAGTAAAATGCCACTGTGATAAAACCTTATCTGTGCCCAAACCTCCCAATCACAGAGACACTGTAATCCGCTCAGCGTCTGACAGCGGCAGGGACATCAGCGCCCCGCGTGCAGCCTTCCCAATCCTCAAATTAAACAGAGGCTGACACCTATCTCCCCCTGTCCCACCGCTCCAATGAATCTGATAACAACCCCCCCTTCCCTCTAAAAGCTTCTTCTCGTTTGATTTTGTCTTCCAAGGAAACACAGATCTCGGTAATGAGCCCGCGCCTGGGATCAGTGATAAAGCTGCGTTTCCCTATCGTCTGCATCGTTCCGAGTCTCCCATCTGCATTCAGACATGGCCAGCGCAGACAGAACTGTGTTCATTTAGATGCTCCTTCTAGCACTGTGCCTATCCCAAGCATACCTGCCTTTATTAAACAGCTGTCGGGAGGGGGTTCCATGCATGCACTACTCTTTCAGTGAAGGTGAAATGCTTCCCCTCCGCCCCCTACTTTACGGGTTCACATATGACCTCGTCCTTCCAGGTCAGAGGTTAAAGGGCCCTCCTGTTAATGGCAGGCTTATCATGTCCCGGGGGTAAGGGGTCCTTATATGAGGTTACCTTGGTTACAGAGCGGCCCAAAAAATCCTGGCAGGCAGTCACAGTGACCGGTGACATGGTGACACGGCCCGTTGCTGTGCACACACATGGGACACGCCTGGCTGCAGCGGTGCCCGAAGAATCCAGGAGAGCAAACTGCAGGGGGACACACAGAAGGGATACTGCAATGAGGGGCAGGCAGACATGTGCAGCCACCTCTGGTGCGCCATACACAGCAACATGTGACATGGGCTGATACACACGGCACCGCGTTATTACATCATAAACATACAGGCCGAGTGGCGTGAAGCGCATTACTCTGCGTGTTATTACTCTGCGTGTTATTACTCTGCGTGTTATTATTCTGCGTGTTATTACTCTGCGTGTTATTACTCTGCGTGTTATTACTCTGCGTGTTATTACTCTGCGTGTTATTACTCTGCGTGTTATTACTCTGCGTGTTATTAATCTGCGTGTTATTATTCTGCGTGTTATTACTCTGCGTGTTATTACTCTGCGTGTTATTACTCTGCGTGTTATTGCTCTTCGTGTTATTAATCTGCGTGTTATTACTCTGCGTGTTATTACTCTGCGTGTTATTACTCTGCGTGTTATTACTCTGCGTGTTATTACTCTGCGTGTTATTGCTCTTCGTGTTATTGCTCTTCGTGTTATTAATCTGCGTGTTATTAATCTGCGTGTTATTATTCTGCGTGTTATTACTCTGCGTGTTATTGCATTACTCTGCGTGTTATTACTCTGCGTGTTATTAGTTTGCATGTTATTGTATTACTTTGCTTGTTATAAGAACCCGGCGTGTTATTGTATTACTTTGCGTGTTATTACTCTGCGTGTTATTGTATTACTTTGCGTGTTATTACTCTGCGTGTTATTGTATTACTTTGCGTGTTATTACTCTGCGTGTTATTTTATTACTTTGCGTGTTATTGTATTAAATGTGTGTTATTATAACGCTGCATGTTATTGTATTACTTTGTGTGCTATTAGGACTATCTGCGTGTTATTGTATTACCCTGCGTGTTATTGTAGTACTCTGCATGTTATTATTACTCTGCATGTTATTATTACTTTGCATGTTATTGTATTACTCTGCATGTTATTATTACTCTGCGTGTTATTATTACTCTGCATGTTATTATCACTTTGCGCATTATTATGCTGCTCACAAGTCCTTGCAGAAATAATGTTTATCCAAACATCCTGGATTTACCTGCAGGAGGATTTAGCAGATCTATCAACTTCCAATTTCCCAAACCAGTGAGATTTGGGTTTCTGTCCCCAATGAGATGAAAATGAGGTTGTGTGTAATGCGTGTGACACGCTGCTAAACGTGTGTGTAATGTATGTGACACGCTGCTAAACGTGTGTATAATGTATGTGACACGCTGCTAAATGTGTGTAATACGTGTGACGCTGCTGAAAATGTGTGTAATGCGTGTGACACGCTGCTGAACATGTGTGTAATGCGTGTGACACGCTGCAGAACGTGTGTGTAATTCGTGTGACACGCTGCTGAACATGTGTAATGCATGTGACACGCTGCTGAATGTGTGTGTAATGCGTGTGACACGCTGCTGAACGTGTGTGATGCGTGTGACACACTGCTGAACGTGTGTGTAATGCGTGTGACACGCTGCTGAACGTGTGTGTAATGCGTGTCACACGCTGCTGAACGTGTGTGTAATGCGTGTGACACGCTGCTGAACGTGTGTGTAATGCGTGTGACACGCTGCTGAACGTGTGTGTAATGCGTGTGACACGCTGCTGAACGTGTGAGAGCGGAGAGATTGGGGGGGGCTCCTTACTTCTCTGGCACAGGGCTCCCCTGTACCCCGGGGCGCACTCGCAGGTCCCGTCCTCTGGTCGGCAGGACCCCCCATTCTCGCAGTGACAGGACATGGAGCAGTTGGGTCCCCAGCGTCCCGGCACACACACGTTATCACAATGAATACCTGCAAAGAGACAGACAACATCTGCTCATCCCCGGGGCTCGGAGCGGGGGCATCACTGGGGCCCGGAGACCTGACCTGGAAAAGGGGCATCACCGGGATCTGGAGCGGGGGAATCACCGGGGCCCAGACCTGACCCATAGCGGAGGCATCACCGGGGCCCGTGGCGGGGGCATCACCGGGGCCCGTGGCGGGGGCATCACCGGGGCCCGTGGCGGGGGCATCACCGGGGCCCGGAGACCTGACTGATTGGCTGCTGTTGGGTAATGCAGCCAATCAGGAGGTGTCAGGAGCCTGGGGGTGGGGCCAACGTAGAGGAGGAAACAGCATGGAGCGGAGAGAGGGGTGTGTGTCTCGAGCGAGTCACACCTTTCCCGATTGTGTCCAGTATTTTTGGAGGAGCCGTCCGGCCCCCCTAGTGATGGGTTCTAAGGCAGTGAGTAATTTCCGAACTGCTTGGCACAGGGGATCCTTAATATGTTAGAAACCCCGGGATCTCCCAGGGTCCCGGGTGTCACAGCAGGTAGAAACACAAACTATCAGCTGGTAGGTCCCCTATAGGCTTAAGCTTGCTGCATGGTCACAGCTTTGAGCACAGTCAGGGTTAAGATGCATAGCCAGAAAACCCACCCACAGACAGTCGTTTCCACCTCAATGGGTCTCATCAGTGTGGGGTTGGTTAACTGGCTATGCAATGAAGCAATGTTTCCATTTGCATGTCATGTCCCAGAATCCCTTGCTGCAGTGGAAGTGCTGTATGCTGGGTGATAATGGGGAAAGGCGGGGTTGCAGACCTGTCTAAGACATGCAGATGAGCATACAGTAATATTTCCATTTGCTATATGCTTTGCTGTGGAGGGTTTTTGTCACTTTTTTTTACTCACCATAACTTTACTAAGTATGGTAAACCCCATCCTCATTGCTTCATTGCATAGCCAGTTAACAAACCCCACACTGATGAGACCCATTAAGGTTGAAACGGCTGTCTGTGGGTGGGTTTACTGGCTATGCATCTTAACCCCGGCTGTGCTCAAAGCTGTGAACATGCAGCAAGCTTAAGCCTATAGGGAACCATGTTAAAAATTGTTTTGAAGCAAAAGGTGACACTGTGTGCTCATTTGCATGTCATGTCCCAGAATCCCTTGCTGCAGTGGAAGTACTGTGTGCTGGGTGATAATGGTGAAAGGCGGGGTTGCAGACCTGCCTAAGACATGCAGATGAGCATACAGTAATATTTCCATTTGCTATATGCTTTGCTGTGGAGGGTTTTTGTCGTTTTTTTACCCACCATAACTTAATTAAGTATATATATATATTATTTGTATAGCGCCCACATACTCCACGGCGAAGGACAATGGGGGTACAGAGGTATGTATATTACATAAACAGAATGACAAACCAAACGAGGACAAACAGATACACAAGGTAATGATCCTAAGAGCTTACACTCTAGGGGAAAAAAGGGGCAAACTTGAAACAAAAGGAAAAGTAGCTGCTCATTGTGGGACGGAGCATGCATCAGGATGGAGTGTGGTCCAGCCACAGCCAGCTGGTCCCATTAGGGTTTGGGGGTGTGGAGGTTAGGGGGTGTTAGATAACATGGAGATTGGCCCAGACGCTCAGCTGGTCCCATTAGGGTTTGGGGGTGTGGAGGTTAGGGGGTGTTAGATAACATGGAGATTGGCCCAGACGCTCAGCTGGTCCCATTAGGGTTTGGGGGTGTGGAGGTTAGGGGGTGTTGGATAACATGGAGATTGGCCCAGACGCTCAGCTGGTCCCATTAAGGTTTGGGGGTGTGGAGGTTAGGGGGTGTTGGATAACATGGAGATTGGGCCAGACGCTCAGCTGGTCCCATTAGGGTTTGGGGGTGTGGAGGTTAGGGGGTGTGCCAGATAGGCTTCCTTAAAAGGGCGAGATTTTAGAGCGTTTTTGAATGTCTGAAAGCTGGGGGAGAGGCTGATGGTGCGTGGTAGGGAATTCCAGCACGTGCGTCCTTACTGCATACTAACGAGTTCTGACGATTGCTGGATACATGTGGGAATGGATGGTGGTGTGAGCCAGGTAATTGGAGCAGAGTTTTGGTATTAACATGATGTTCATAGGAAAGGGAACGGTGAAATGCACCCCCCTCTTTTACCCGCCTCGCACTGCTCCAGTGTCCCCCCACTCCCCCCCGTCCCCTCCCCCCCCCCCCCATCTGCTGCGGCTTCTCCTGGTTTTATCTCGCAGGCCCACGCGCCTCTGCATAATGGGATAAACACAGGGGGGGCCGACCTCCGGCTGCCAGTGGATTAGCGGGTTGCTCAGGAGATGCGTACACCCCCCCATCGGAACAGTGCAGGTACCGCATTGTAATTACTGAGGCTTCAATCTGCACAGCAGCGTAAACTTTAAGGATTAGCGCGAGTGAGTGAAAATCATTACCCCGACTCCGGGAGCTGCGCCCCGCGCTTTCATTACCTGCTGACTGTGTGCGAACCTCGTGAGTTAATGCAGAAATATTGCAGAGCCGGAGAATTTAGGGAGCGCCTGGGAAAAAACGCCACCCTTTCAGCGCTGCGGGCTCTCGTCTGCACTCTGCTGAGAAATGGTGATCACCCTGAGACCGCGTCACTGCTTCCTGATCTACACGTGGTGGTAGGATTTGTAGATGTGGTTACAGCAGGGGTGCTCAAGTCCAGACCTCAAGACCCCCCCTCCCACAACAGGTCAGGTTTAAAGGATAGCCCACTTTAAGAACAGGTGGCTCAAAGAATCCATGCTTCAGCACAGGTGGCTCAATCAGTCCCTGCTTCAGCACAGATGGCACAATTAGTGGCTCCGTCTGGCCCAGTGATTGAGCTACCTGTGCTGAATCTGAAAACCTGACCTGTTGTGGGGGGTGGTTTGAGGACTGGAGTTGAGAATCTCTGGGTAACAGTGTATCACAGCGCACACAGGAAGGAGTGCGGGGGACAGAGGCAGCGGGCAGTGCCCACGAGAAAGAGCAGAGGGACAGACGCAGAATGCCAGGAGCGTGGGGGGTTTGTGGGGTGGGGGGGTTGTGGGGGGGGTGTGGGATGTGAGGAAGTATGTCTTCAGGGCAAACATGTGTAATTAAAGGGACAGCCTCCCAGCAAAGGCGGGTGGAGGCTAATGCAGCAAGTGGCCTCAAAAATCCCTTGGGACAGACTCAAGGTATCCTAAATATTTAGGATGCCAAATGAACTCATCATCGTCATCATCATCTTCCGCAGGGTTTCTCCGCTGATAAGGGAATGGGCAGACGAGGAGGGGTCTTGTGGTTCTCTTGAGCTGTAAATTTCTCTGTTTCTATGGGACAGTGGCAGAAAAGAGACCGCCGCAGGGACGAACAATGGTGGTCTGTAGTTCACAGATCGGGAGATATCTGGGGATCTTGGTGTAAGAAAGGGGGGCTCAACTCCAGTCCTCAAGACCCCCCAACAGGTCAGGTTTTCAGGATATCCCTGCTTCAGCACAGGTGGCTCAATCAGAGGCTCAGTCTTTGACGGGCTGGAGTTGCGCCCCCCTGGTTTAAGTCTGACTTGATAACCTCAAACAAGAACCAGATTAAACATAGTAAGTGAGGATGTACACATATGAGGATAGGGTTATTACAGAACGTCTCTCACGGACTGGTCACCGTCGCCTAATACCCCAATAAAACCAGTGGATAAGGGATCTACGCCTTGCTAAAGTTGTGTTAACCTTATCTCTGCCAGGGGAGCGGCGCTATGTCTGCGGGGTCGTACATTTCAAAGTTCTCCCGATGGCGCGAGGATTTCTGCGCACACAGACAGACGCGAGGTCCTTATCAGCTCGGGCCAAATGAAGTCTGGTGAAAAAAAATGAAAGCTGACGTCCTGGAGACTTATCTTTCATCCCAGAGAGCGGAAACCAAAGCGAACATCCAATCACGGAGGGGATAATCCGAGGGTAGCCTTAATCCTGCAGTGCCTGAGCGCTCTATCAGCGCCCCGGACTTTTCAGCATCTCGGTATAATACAGTTTCCCTGTGACCTTGGGTAGACGCCTTTATCTCCACGTGCACACGGCAGCAGGCTCACAGCGCCTGCAAAATTCTACCGGATACAGCGCTGCGTACACTGTCTGTGTGACAAGACAAGACTGATGGTGTACTTTTGCCGAGTGCTGTCAGTGTACACAAGGGGTGGGCCACTCCAGTCCTCAAAGACCACCAACAGGTCAGTTTTTAAAGGATATCCCTGCTTCAGCACAGGTGGCTCAATCAGTGGCTAAGTTGAAGAAGGGATATCCTTAAAACCTGACCTGTTGGCGGCCCTTTGAAGCTGTTAAACCCAGTTTAAAAACCAGTGCCAACTCCTTGTGACCTTGAGCAAGTCCCTTTACCTCTTTGTGCCTCAGGCACCAACATTAGATTGTAAGCTCCACGGGAAAGGAGCTAACGGAGACTACAAAATTCTACGTACAGCCCCCGCCTCCGTGGTCGGTGCCACAGGAGCAAATATTACCGTTGGCTGGCGCTGTGCACATTTACACATCACTTGGGTCGATACTGAAGCCACAGGAAGAAAAGACAGATGGAAGCGAAGATAATTAAGACATTTAGTGAGAGTCCCAGACAGAGGGAGACAGGCAGGTCTATAGAAAAGAGAGATATAGGCACACACAGACATATAGACGGGGCCCTTCCACCTGATATAATTAGCTGCTATCTCCAGTCCCCTGTGACTCTCCTTGACAGCTTCATCGTATAAAAGGTTTCGAGCGTTTGCACTGAAGTGAAACCAGTTGATCAGCGCTGTAAAGGAGGCGGCTGTGTCTTTAAGCGCGCGGATCTCGTCCCTGCGGGGACGGGGATTATCTGTGTTCCTGCATTAATGGAGCCGCAGGGCATACAGGACGCCGCTCACCGCGTGAGTGACAGCGCTGATGTGACCGGGCGCTCCCCCCCCCCCGGCTGCGCGGCACAGAGGGGTCTTATCAGCACCGGCCGCCGTCACCCCTCTGCCATGTCACGGTCTCGGGAGGTGGCGAGAGTGGCAGCATCTTTATGTAGAGTAGCGGCTACCCAACCTACCCCTAACCTGGCAATTCCAGAACAATCCGCCCTGTTACACATGTATCCTGCCCATCAGAACGACACTTTGTACCATGCGCCCGGAGATACATTTCTCCGGCTTCTCTCTTAAAGCAGCCGTCCAAGCTGGCGATTTCCGGAGCCCGCTGGAGCGGTTCTGGGAGCTGAACCCCATTCATTTCAGTTCCCGGACCCCTTCTTCCGGAGATACTTACCTCCATAGAAGATGCCGGTAGCTGCTCCGCTGGGCTAGCAGGGGTTCACGTAATGGCAGAGTTAAGGAGCTCTCACGCACTGCGGGCCAATGAGACGCGGTGACGTCATCAGGTCCGGCCTCCCATTGGCCCGCATGACGCGGGAGCTTTAAACGTTTAACCCCAGCCGGAGCTGCTCCCGGCGTCCCCATGCGAAGGTCTGTATCTCTGGAAGCAGGGAGCCCCCAGAATTGAAATTAAAGGGGTTCGGCTCTGGGGACCCCCTGCGTCAACCCTATGCCTGATCTGGGTGACATTGTGGGGGGTGGGCAAGCTTATCATACGCCTGCAAACATATGTAACTACAACCTCACTGTAAAAAGTATCCGAGTGAGTTACTATACGCAGGCTTTCCTGCAGCGAGATATAAAGTCAGAAGAAAGAGTTAATGAGGATGAAAAGTTGGATTTCAGGACTTTTGAAGGTGTGTTGCTTTTTCTGATGTAGGGGTTTCTTAGTTATTACAAACCCCCTGAGGCAGGAGAGAAACATCATTTGAACTCAATTTTAAACTAGTGTTAAATGACCACATTACATATCGCAATTTTTGACTTTTTTTCCGCCTGTTAATATGGCGGAGATTTGCGGCAGATGGAGATGTTAGCGATTAAAGTGATATTTAGGAGATAAAACCGCGAGTTCTATTTATTGGACCGATTGCGATATTAACTCAAGTTTAACAGAGTTTAGTGAATCTATCATCAGCGACACATACAGTGCCACGTGCGGAGCCCCACGTGTAAAGGAAAAGCACAGAAGTGGCAGCAGTGCCCTCCTCCCCCTACATAACTCACACAGTGCCACGCACACAGCCCTGCCAACCCACCATGTACACAGTGGCAGGGCATCTCTGCCAGGCTGAACCACTGAAACAGGAGCAGCGCGGGCAGCGGTAACGCAGTCTCCCCTCCTCTCTATATACCAGACAGGAGCAGCGTGGGCAGCAGTTACGCAGTCTCCCCTCCTCTCTATATACCAGAGACAGGAGCAGCGCGGCAGCAGTAACGCAGTCTCCCCTCCTCTCTATATACCAGAGACAGGAGCAGCGCGGGCAGCAGTAACGCAGTCTCCCCTCCTCTCTATATACCAGAGACAGGAGCAGCGCGGGCAGCAGTAACGCAGTCTCCCCTCCTCCCTATATACCAGAGACAGGAGCAGCGCGGCAGCAGTAACGCAGTCTCCCCTCCTCCCTATATAGCAGAGACAGGAGCAGCGCGGGCAGCAGTAACGCAGTCTCCCCTCCTCTCTATATACCAGAGACAGGAGCAGCGCGGGCAGCAGTAACGCAGTCTCCCCTCCTCTCTATATACCAGAGACAGGAGCAGCGCGGGCAGCAGTAACGCAGTCTCCCCTCCTCTCTATATACCAGAGACAGGAGCAGCGCGGGCAGCAGTAACGCAGTCTCCCCTCCTCTCTATATACCAGAGACAGGAGCAGCGCGGGCAGCAGTAACGCAGTCTCCCCTCCTCTCTATATACCAGAGACAGGAGCAGCACGGGCAGCAGTAACGCAGTCTCCCCTCCTCCCTATATAGCAGAGACAGGAGCAGCGCGGGCAGCAGTAACGCAGTCTCCCCTCCTCCCTATATACCAGAGACAGGAGCAGCGCGGGCAGCAGTAACGCAGTCTCCCCTCCTCTCTATATACCAGAGACAGGAGCAGCGCGGGCAGCAGTAACGCAGTCTCCCCTCCTCCCTATATACCAGAGACAGGAGCAGCGCGGGCAGCAGTAACGCAGTCTCCCCTCCTCTCTATATACCAGAGGCAGGAGCAGCGCGGGCAGCGGTAACGCAGTCTCCCCTCCTCTCTATATACCAGAGACAGGAGCAGCGCGGGCAGCAGTAACGCAGTCTCCCCTCCTCTCTATATACCAGAGACAGGAGCAGCGCGGGCAGCAGTAACGCAGTCTCCCCTCCTCTCTATATACCAGAGACAGGAGCAGCGCGGGCAGCAGTAACGCAGTCTCCCCACCTCTCTATATAGCAGAGACAGGAGCAGCGCGGGCAGCAGTAACACAGTCTCCCCTCCTCTCTATATACCAGAGACAGGAGCAGCGCGGGCAGCAGTAACGCAGTCTCCCCTCCTCTCTATATACCAGAGACAGGAGCAGCGCGGGCAGCAGTAACGCAGTCTCCCCTCCTCTCTATATACCAGAGACAGGAGCAGCGCGGGCAGCAGTAACGCAGTCTCCCCACCTCCCTATATACCAGAGACAGGAGCAGCGCGGGCAGCAGTAACGCAGTCTCCCCTCCTCTCTATATACCAGAGGCAGGAGCAGCGCGGGCAGCGGTAACGCAGTCTCCCCTCCTCTCTATATACCAGAGGCAGGAGCAGCGCGGGCAGCAGTAACGCAGTCTCCCCTCCTCTCTATATACCAGAGACAGGAGCAGCGCGGGCAGCAGTAACGCAGTCTCCCCTCCTCCCTATATACCAGAGACAGGAGCAGCGCGGGCAGCAGTAACGCAGTCTCCCCTCCTCTCTATATACCAGAGGCAGGAGCAGCGCGGGCAGCGGTAACGCAGTCTCCCCTCCTCTCTATATACCAGAGACAGGAGCAGCGCGGGCAGCAGTAACGCAGTCTCCCCTCCTCTCTATATACCAGAGGCAGGAGCAGCGCGGGCAGCGGTAACGCAGTCTCCCCTCCTCCCTATATACCAGAGACAGGAGCAGCGCGGGCAGCAGTAACGCAGTCTCCCCTCCTCCCTATATACCAGAGACAGGAGCAGCGCGGGCAGCAGTAACGCAGTCTCCCCTCCTCTCTATATACCAGAGACAGGAGCAGCGCGGGCAGCAGTAACGCAGTCTCCCCTCCTCTCTATATACCAGAGACAGGAGCAGCGCGGGCAGCAGTAACGCAGTCTCCCCACCTCTCTATATAGCAGAGACAGGAGCAGCGCGGGCAGCAGTAACGCAGTCTCCCCTCCTCTCTATATACCAGAGACAGGAGCAGCGCGGGCAGCAGTAACGCAGTCTCCCCTCCTCTCTATATACCAGAGACAGGAGCAGCACGGGCAGCAGTAACGCAGTCTCCCCTCCTCTCTATATACCAGAGACAGGAGCAGCGCGGGCAGCAGTAACGCAGTCTCCCCTCCTCTCTATATACCAGAGACAGGAGCAGCGCGGGCAGCAGTAACGCAGTCTCCCCTCCTCTCTATATACCAGAGACAGGGAGCAGCGCGGGCAGCAGTAACGCAGTCTCCCCTCCTCTCTATATACCAGAGACAGGAGCAGCACGGGCAGCAGTAACGCAGTCTCCCCTCCTCTCTATATACCAGAGTCAGGAGCAGCGCGGGCAGCAGTAACGCAGTCTCCCCTCCTCTCTATATACCAGAGACAGGAGCAGCGCGGGCAGCAGTAACGCAGTCTCCCCTCCTCCCTATATACCAGAGACAGGAGCAGCGCGGGCAGCAGTAACGCAGTCTCCCCTCCTCCCTATATACCAGAGGCAGGAGCAGCGCGGGCAGCAGTAACGCAGTCTCCCCTCCTCTCTATATACCAGAGACAGGAGCAGCGCGGGCAGCAGTAACGCAGTCTCCCCTCCTCTCTATATACCAGAGACAGGAGCAGCGCGGGCAGCAGTAACGCAGTCTCCCCTCCTCCCTATATACCAGAGACAGGAGCAGCGCGGGCAGCAGTAACGCAGTCTCCCCTCCTCCCTATATACCAGAGACAGGAGCAGCGCGGGCAGCAGTAACGCAGTCTCCCCTCCTCTCTATATACCAGAGACAGGAGCAGCGGGGGCAGCAGTAACGCAGTCTCCCCTCCTCTCTATATACCAGGGACAGGAGCAGCGCGGGCAGCGGTAACGCAGTCTCCCCTCCTCCCTATATACCAGAGACAGGAGCAGCGCGGGCAGCAGTAACGCAGTCTCCCCTCTATATACCAGAGACAGGAGCAGCGCGGGCAGCAGTAACGCAGTCTCCCCTCCTCTCTATATACCAGAGACGGGAGCAGCGCGGGCAGCAGTAACGCAGTCTCCCCTCCTCTCTATATACCAGAGACAGGAGCAGCGCGGGCAGCAGTAACGCAGTCTCCCCTCCTCCCTATATACCAGAGACAGGAGCAGCGCGGCAGCAGTAACGCAGTCTCCCCTCCTCTCTATATACCAGAGACAGGAGCAGCGCGGGCAGCGGTAACGCAGTCTCCCCTCCTCTCTATATACCAGAGACAGGAGCAGCGCGGGCAGCAGTAACGCAGTCTCCCCTCCTCTCTATATACCAGAGACAGGAGCAGCGCGGGCAGCAGTAACGCAGTCTCCCCTCCTCTCTATATACCAGACAGGAGCAGCACGGGCAGCAGTAACGCAGTCTCCCCTCCTCTCTATATACCAGAGACAGGAGCAGCGCGGGCAGCAGTAACGCAGTCTCCCCTCCTCTCTATATACCAGACAGGAGCAGCGCAGGCAGCAGTAACGCAGTCTCCCCTCCTCTATATACCAGGAGCAGCACAGGCAGCAGTAACGCAGTCTCCCCTCCTCTCTATATACCAGAGACAGGAGCAGCGCGGGCAGCAGTAACGCAGTCTCCCCTCCTCTCTATATACCAGAGACAGGAGCAGCGCGGGCAGCAGTAACGCAGTCTCCCCTCCTCTCTATATACCAGAGACAGGAGCAGCGTGGGCAGCAGTAACGCAGTCTCCCCTCCTCTCTATATACCAGAGACAGGAGCAGCGCAGGCAGAAGTAACGCAGTCTCCCCTCCTCTCTATATACCAGAGACAGGAGCAGCGCGGGCAGCAGTAACGCAGTCTCCCCTCCTCTCTATATACCAGAGACAGAAACAGCGCGGGCAGCAGTAACGCAGTCTCCCCTCCTCTCTATATACCAGAGACAGGAGCAGCGCGGGCAGCAGAAACGCAGTCTCCCCTCCTCCCTATATACCAGAGACAGGAGCAGCGCGGGCAGCAGTAACGCAGTCTCCCCTCCTCTCTATATACCAGAGACAGGAGCAGCGCGGGCAGCAGTAACGCAGTCTCCCCTCCTCCCTATATACCAGAGACAGGAGCAGCGCGGGCAGCAGTAACGCAGTCTCCCCTCCTCTCTATATACCAGAGACAGGAGCAGCGCGGGCAGCAGTAACGCAGTCTCCCCTCCTCTCTATATACCAGAGACAGGAGCAGCGCGGGCAGCAGTAACGCAGTCTCCCCTCCCCTCTATATACCAGAGACAGGAGCAGCGCGGGCAGCAGTAACGCAGTCTCCCCTCCTCTCTATATACCAGAGACAGGAGCAGCGCGGGAAGCAGTAACGCAGTCTCCCCTCCTCCCTATATACCAGAGACAGGAGCAGCGCGGGCAGCAGTAACGCAGTCGCCCCTCCTCTCTATATACCAGAGACAGGAGCAGCGCGGGCAGCAGTAACGCAGTCTCCCCTCCTCTCTATATACCAGAGACAGGAGCAGCGCGGGCAGCAGTAACGCAGTCTCCCCTCCTCTATATACCAGAGACAGGAGCAGCACGGGCAGCAGTAACGCAGTCTCCCCTCCTCTCTATATACCAGAGACAGGAGCAGCGCGGGCAGCAGTAACGCAGTCTCCCCTCCTCTCTATATACCAGAGACAGGAGCAGCGGGGGCAGCAGTAACGCAGTTTCCCCTCCTCTCTATATACCAGAGACAGGAGCAGCGCGGGCAGCAGTAACGCAGTCTCCCCTCCTCTATATACCAGAGACAGGAGCAGCGCGGGCAGCAGTAACGCAGTCTCCCCTCCTCTCTATATACCAGAGACAGGAGCAGCGCGGGCAGCAGTAACGCAGTCTCCCCTCCTCTCTATATACCAGAGACAGGAGCAGCGCGGGCAGCAGTAACGCAGTCTCCCCTCCTCTCTATATACCAGAGACAGGAGCAGCGCGGGCAGCAGTAACGCAGTCTCCCCTCCTCCCTATATACCAGAGACAGGAGCAGCGCGGGCAGCAGTAACGCAGTCTCCCCTCCTCTCTATATACCAGAGACAGGAGCAGCGCGGGCAGCAGTAACGCAGTCTCCCCTCCTCCCTATATACCAGAGACACGAGCAGCGCGGGCAGCAGTAACGCAGTCTCCCCTCCTCCCTATATACCAGAGACAGGAGCAGCGCAGGCAGCAGTAACGCAGTCTCCCCTCCTCCCTATATACCAGAGACAGGAGCAGCGCGGGCAGCGGTAACGCAGTCTCCCCTCCTCTCTATATACCAGAGACAGGAGCAGCGCGGGCAGCAGTAACGCAGTCTCCCCTCCTCCCTATATACCAGAGACAGGAGCAGCGCAGGCAGCAGTAACGCAGTCTCCCCTCCTCTCTATATACCAGAGACAGGAGCAGCGCGGGCAGCAGTAACGCAGTCTCCCCTCCTCCCTATATACCAAAGACAGGAGCAGCGCGGGCAGCAGTAACGCAGTCTCCCCTCCTCTCTATATACCAGAGACAGGAGCAGCGCGGGCAGCGGTAACGCAGCCTCCCCTCCTCTCTATATACCAGAGACAGGAGCAGCGCGGGCAGCAGTAACGCAGTCTCCCCTCCTCCCTATATACCAGAGACAGGAGCAGCGCGGGCAGCAGTAACGCAGTCTCCCCTCCTCTCTATATACCAGAGACAGGAGCAGCGCGGGCAGCAGTAACGCAGTCTCCCCTCCTCTATATACCAGAGACAGGAGCAGCGCGGGCAGCAGTAACGCAGTCTCCCCTCCTCCCTATATACCAGAGACAGGAGCAGCGCGGGCAGCAGTAACGCAGTCTCCCCTCCTCCCTATATACCAGAGACAGGAGCAGCGCGGGCAGCAGTAACGCAGTCTCCCCTCCTCCCTATATACCAGAGACAGGAGCAGCGCGGGCAGCAGTAACGCAGTCTCCCCTCCTCTCTATATACCAGAGACAGGAGCAGCGCGGGCAGCAGTAACGCAGTCTCCCCTCCTCTCTATATACCAGAGACAGGAGCAGCGCGGGCAGCAGTAACGCAGTCTCCCCTCCTCTCTATATACCAGAGACAGGAGCAGCGCGGGCAGCAGTAACGCAGTCTCCCCTCCCCTCTATATACCAGAGACAGGAGCAGCGCGGGCAGCAGTAACGCAGTCTCCCCTCCTCTCTATATACCAGAGACAGGAGCAGCGCGGGCAGCAGTAACGCAGTCTCCCCTCCTCTCTATATACCAGAGACAGGAGCAGCGCGGGCAGCAGTAACGCAGTCTCCCCTCCTCCCTATATACCAGAGACAGGAGCAGCGCGGGCAGCAGTAACGCAGTCTCCCCTCCTCCCTATATACCAGAGACAGGAGCAGCGCGGGCAGCAGTAACGCAGTCTCCCCTCCTCCCTATATACCAGAGACAGGAGCAGCGCGGGCAGCAGTAACGCAGTCTCCCCTCCTCTCTATATACCAGAGACAGGAGCAGCGCGGGCAGCAGTAACGCAGTCTCCCCTCCTCTCTATATACCAGAGACAGGAGCAGCGCAGACAGCAGTAACGCAGTCTCCCCTCCTCTCTATATACCAGAGACAGGAGCAGCGCGGGCAGCGGTAACGCAGTCTCCCCTCCTCTCTATATACCAGAGACAGGAGCAGCGCGGGCAGCAGTAACGCAGTCTCCCCTCCTCTCTATATACCAGAGACAGGAGCAGCGCGGGCAGCAGTAACGCAGTCTCCCCTCCTCTCTATATACCAGAGACAGGAGCAGCGCGGGCAGCAGTAACGCAGTCTCCCCTCCTCTCTATATACCAGAGACAGGAGCAGCGCGGGCAGCAGTAACGCAGTCTCCCCTCCTCTCTATATACCAGAGACGGGAGCAGCGCGGGCAGCAGTAACGCAGTCTCCCCTCCTCTCTATATACCAGAGACGGGAGCAGCGCGGGCAGCAGTAACGCAGTCTCCCCTCCTCTCTATATACCAGAGACAGGAGCAGCGCGGGCAGCAGTAACGCAGTCTCCCCTCCTCTCTATATACCAGAGACGGGAGCAGCGCGGGCAGCAGTAACGCAGTCTCCCCTCCTCTCTATATACCAGAGACGGGAGCAGCGGGGGCAGCAGTAACGCAGTCTCCCCTCCTCTCTATATACCAGAGACAGGAGCAGCGCGGGCAGCGGTAACGCAGTCTCCCCTCCTCTCTATATACCAGAGACAGGAGCAGCGCGGGCAGCAGTAACGCAGTCTCCCCTCCTCTCTATATACCAGAGACAGGAGCAGCGCGGGCAGCAGTAACGCAGTCTCCCCTCCCCCCTATATACCAGAGACAGGAGCAGCGCGGGCAGCAGTAACGCAGTCTCCCCTCCTCTCTATATACCAGAGACAGGAGCAGCGCGGGCAGCGGTAACGCAGTCTCCCCTCCTCTCTATATACCAGAGACAGGAGCAGCGCGGGCAGCGGTAACGCAGTCTCCCCTCCTCTCTATATACCAGAGACAGGAGCAGCGCGGGCAGCAGTAACGCAGTCTCCCGTCCTCTCTATATACCAGAGACAGGAGCAGCGCGGGCAGCAGTAACGCAGTCTCCCCTCCTCTCTATATACCAGAGACAGGAGCAGCGCGGGCAGCAGTAACGCAGTCTCCCCTCCTCCCTATATACCAGAGACAGGAGCAGCGCGGGCAGCAGTAACGCAGTCTCCCCTCGTCTCTATATACCAGAGACAGGAGCAGCGCGGGCAGCGGTAACGCAGTCTCCCCTCCTCCCTATATACCAGAGACAGGAGCAGCGCGGGCAGCAGTAACGCAGTCTCCCCTCCTCTCTATATACCAGAGACAGGAGCAGCGCGGGCAGCAGTAACGCAGTCTCCCCTCCTCTCTATATACCAGAGACAGGAGCAGCGCGGGCAGCAGTAACGCAGTCTCCCCTCCTCTCTATATACCAGAGACAGGAGCAACGCGGGCAGCAGTAACGCAGTCTCCCCTCCTCTCTATATACCAGAGACAGGAGCAGCGCGGGCAGCGGTAACGCAGTCTCCCCTCGTCTCTATATACCAGAGACAGGAGCAGCGCGGGCAGCGGTAACGCAGTCTCCCCTCCTCCCTATATACCAGAGACAGGAGCAGCGCGGGCAGCAGTAACGCAGTCTCCCCTCCTCTCTATATACCAGAGACAGGAGCAGCGCGGGCAGCAGTAACACAGTCTCCCCTCCTCTCTATATACCAGAGACAGGAGCAGCGCGGGCAGCAGTAACGCAGTCTCCCCTCCTCTCTATATACCAGAGACAGGAGCAGCGCGGGCAGCAGTAACGCAGTCTCCCCTCCTCCCTATATACCAGAGACAGGAGCAGCGCGGGCAGCAGTAACGCAGTCTCCCCTCCTCTCTATATACCAGACAGGAGCAGCGTGGGCAGCAGTAACGCAGTCTCCCCTCCTCTCTATATACCAGAGACAGGAGCAGCGCGGGCAGCAGTAACGCAGTCTCCCCTCCTCTCTATATACCAGAGACAGGAGCAGCGCGGGCAGCAGTAACGCAGTCTCCCCTCCTCTCTATATACCAGGCAGGAGCAGCGCGGGCAGCAGTAACGCAGTCTCCCCTCCTCCCTATATACCAGAGACAGGAGCAGCGCGGGCAGCAGTAACGCAGTCTCCCCTCCTCTCTATATACCAGGCAGGAGCAGCGCGGGCAGCAGTAACGCAGTCTCCCCTCCTCTCTATATACCAGAGACAGGAGCAGCGCGGGCAGCAGTAACGCAGTCTCCCCTCCTCTCTATATACCAGAGACAGGAGCAGCGTGGGCAGCAGTAATGCAGTCTCCCCTCCTCTCTATATACCAGAGACAGGAGCAGCGCGGGCAGCAGTAACGCAGTCTCCCCTCCTCTCTATATACCAGAGACAGGAGCAGCGCGGGCAGCAGTAACGCAGTCTCCCCTCCTCTCTATATACCAGGCAGGAGCAGCGCGGGCAGCAGTAACGCAGTCTCCCCTCCTCCCTATATACCAGAGACAGGAGCAGCGCGGGCAGCAGTAACGCAGTCTCCCCTCCTCTCTATATACCAGAGACAGGAGCAGCGCGGGCAGCAGTAACGCAGTCTCCCCTCCTCTCTATATACCAGAGACAGGAGCAGCGCGGGCAGCGGTAACGCAGTCTCCCCTCCTCTCTATATACCAGAGACAGGAGCAGCGCGGGCAGCAGTAACGCAGTCTCCCCTCCTCTCTATATACCAGAGACAGGAGCAGCGCGGGCAGCGGTAACGCAGTCTCCCCTCCTCTCTATATACCAGACAGGAGCAGCGTGGGCAGCAGTAACGCAGTCTCCCCTCCTCTCTATATACCAGAGACAGGAGCAGCGCAGGCAGCGGTAACGCAGTCTCCCCTCCTCTCTATATACCAGACAGGAGCAGCGCGGGCAGCAGTAACGCAGTCTCCCCTCCCCTCTATATACCAGAGGCAGGAGCAGCGCGGGCAGCAGTAACGCAGTCTCCCCTCCTCTCTATGTACCAGAGACAGGAGCAGCGCGGGCAGCAGTAACGCAGTCTCCCCTCCCCTCTATATACCAGAGACAGGAGCAGCGCGGGCAGCAGTAACGCAGTCTCCCCTCCTCCCTATATACCAGAGACAGGAGCAGCGCGGGCAGCAGTAACGCAGTCTCCCCTCCCCTCTATATACCAGAGACAGGAGCAGCGCGGGCAGCAGTAACGCAGTCTCCCCTCCTCCCTATATACCAGAGACAGGAGCAGCGCGGGCAGCAGTAACGCAGTCTCCCCTCCTCTCTATATACCAGAGACAGGAGCAGCGCGGGCAGCAGTAACGCAGTCTCCCCTCCTCCCTATATACCAGAGACAGGAGCAGCGCGGGCAGCAGTAACGCAGTCTCCCCTCCCCTCTATATACCAGAGACAGGAGCAGCGCGGGCAGCAGTAACGCAGTCTCCCCTCCTCCCTATATACCAGAGACAGGAGCAGCGCGGGCAGCAGTAACGCAGTCTCCCCTCCTCTCTATATACCAGAGACAGGAGCAGCGCGGGCAGCAGTAACGCAGTCTCCCCTCCTCTCTATATACCAGAGACAGGAGCAGCGCGGGCAGCAGTAACGCAGTCTCCCCTCCTCTCTATATACCAGAGACAGGAGCAGCGCGGGCAGCAGTAACGCAGTCTCCCCTCCTCCCTATATACCAGAGACAGGAGCAGCGCGGGCAGCAGTAACGCAGTCTCCCCTCCTCTCTATATACCAGAGACAGGAGCAGCGCGGGCAGCAGTAACGCAGTCTCCCCTCCTCTCTATATACCAGAGACAGGAGCAGCGCGGGCAGCAGTAACGCAGTCTCCCCTCCTCTCTATATACCAGGCAGGAGCAGCGCGGGCAGCAGTAACGCAGTCTCCCCTCCCCTCTATATACCAGACAGGAGCAGCGCGGGCAGCAGTAACGCAGTCTCCCCTCCTCCCTATATACCAGAGACAGGAGCAGCGCGGGCAGCAGTAACGCAGTCTCCCCTCCTCCCTATATACCAGAGACAGGAGCAGCGCGGGCAGCAGTAACGCAGTCTCCCCTCCTCTCTATATACCAGAGACAGGAGCAGCGAAGGCAGCAGTAACGCAGTCTCCCCTCCTCTCTATATACCAGAGACAGGAGCAGCGCGGGCAGCAGTAACGCAGTCTCCCCTCCTCTCTATATACCAGAGACAGGAGCAGCGCGGGCAGCAGTAACGCAGTCTCCCCTCCTCCCTATATACCAGAGACAGGAGCAGCGCGGGCAGCGGTAACGCAGTCTCCCCTCCTCCCTATATACCAGAGACAGGAGCAGCGCGGGCAGCGGTAACGCAGTCTCCCCTCCTCTCTATATACCAGAGGCAGGAGCAGCGCGGGCAGCAGTAACGCAGTCTCCCCTCCTCTATATACCAGAGACAGGAGCAGCGCGGGCAGCAGTAACGCAGTCTCCCCTCCTCTCTATATACCAGACGCAAGAGCAGCGCGGGCAGCAGTAACGCAGTCTCCCCTCCTCTCTATATACCAGAGGCAGGAGCAGCGCGGGCAGCAGTAACGCTGTCTCCCCTCCTCTCTATATACCAGAGGCAGGAGCAGCGCAGGCAGCAGTAACGCAGTCTCCCCTCCTCCCTATATACCAGAGGCAGGAGCAGCGCGGGCAGCAGTAACGCAGTCTCCCCTCCTCCCTATATACCAGAGACAGGAGCAGCGCGGCAGCAGTAACGCAGTCTCCCCTCCTCCCTATATACCAGAGACAGGAGCAGCGCGGCAGCAGTAACGCAGTCTCCCCTCCTCTCTATATACCAGAGACAGGAGCAGCGCGGGCAGCAGTAACGCAGTCTCCCCTCCTCTCTATATACCAGAGACAGGAGCAGCGCGGGCAGCAGTAACGCAGTCTCCCCTCGTCTCTATATACCAGAGACAGGAGCAGCGCGGGCAGCAGTAACGCAGTCTCCCCTCCTCTCTATATACCAGAGGCAGGAGCAGCGCGGGCAGCAGTAACGCAGTCTCCCCTCCTCTCTATATACCAGAGACAGGAGCAGCGCAGGCAGCAGTAACGCAGTCTCCCCTCCTCTCTATATACCAGAGGCAGGAGCAGCGCGGGCAGCAGTAACGCAGTCTCCCCTCCTCTATATACCAGAGACAGGAGCAGCGCGGGCAGCAGTAACGCAGTCTCCCCTCCTCTCTATATACCAGAGACAGGAGCAGCGTGGGCAGCGGTAACGCAGTCTCCCCTCCTCTCTATATACCAGAGACAGGAGCAGCGTGGGCAGCGGTAACGCAGTCTCCCCTCCTCTCTATATACCAGAGACAGGAGCAGCGCGGGCAGCAGTAAAGCAGTCTCCCCTCCTCTCTATATACCAGAGACAGGAGCAGCGCGGGCAGCAGTAACGCAGTCTCCCCTCCTCTCTATATACCAGAGGCAGGAGCAGCGCGGGCAGCAGTAACGCAGTCTCCCCTCCTCCCTATATACCAGAGACAGGAGCAGCGCGGGCAGCAGTAACGCAGTCTCCCCTCCTCTCTATATACCAGAGACAGGAGCAGCGCGGGCAGCAGTAACGCAGTCTCCCCTCCTCCCTATATACCAGAGACAGGAGCAGCGCGGGCAGCAGTAACGCAGTCTCCCCTCCTCCCTATATACCAGAGACAGGAGCAGCACGAGCAGCAGTAACGCAGTCTCCCCTCCTCCCTATATACCAGAGACAGGAGCAGCGCGGGCAGCAGTAACGCAGTCTCCCCTCCTCCCTATATACCAGAGACAGGAGCAGCGCGGGCAGCAGTAACGCAGTCTCCCCTCCTCCCTATATACCAGAGGCAGGAGCAGCGCGGGCAGCAGTAACGCAGTCTCCCCTCCTCTCTATATACCAGGCAGGAGCAGCGCGGGCAGCAGTAACGCAGTCTCCCGTCCTCTCTATATACCAGAGGCAGGAGCAGCGCGGGCAGCAGTAACGCAGTCTCCCCTCCTCTCTATATACCAGAGACAGGAGCAGCGCGGGCAGCAGTAACGCAGTCTCCCCACCTCCCTATATACCAGAGACAGGAGCAGCGCGGGCAGCAGTAACGCAGTCTCCCCTCCTCTCTATATACCAGAGGCAGGAGCAGCGCGGGCAGCAGTAACGCAGTCTCCCCTCCTCTCTATATACCAGAGGCAGGAGCAGCGCGGGCAGCAGTAACGCAGTCTCCCCTCCTCTCTATATACCAGGCAGGAGCAGCGCAGACACCTGCATACCCCCCTCCCTCTATCGTACATGCGCCCGGTAATCTCTCTTGCACACATGCCTCCTGCCTCTGGCTGCCACACCAATCAGTACCGAGCAGCCGGGCCATGCGGAGAGCTGTGTGTTTGTTAAGCTGATAATATCTATTTCATTTACCGCACAGCGCCGCTCAGCCCCCCGGCCGCGCGCGCCGCGCTGATTATGTGAAGCAAATAGACACGGCCACGTGTGGCACAAACACAGCCCGCAGTGCGTCTCCTGCGCCAGCCACGTGACACGCCAAAGGAAGCATCAGTAATTATACACACATTTATACACATTCCGTGGCTCAAATAAGTCTGATCCGGCGCCAAAGGGGCCTGAAAACTATAGCTTTGCACACTGCACCCTGCATAGTACCCTGCACTGCACCCTGCATAGCACCCTGCACTGCACCCTGCATAGCACCCTGCACTGCACCCTGCATAGCACCCTGCACTGCACCCTGCATAGCACACTGCACTGTACCCTACATAGCACACTGCACCCTGCATAGCACCCTGCACTGCACCCTACATAGCACACTGCACTACACCCTACATAGCACACTGCACTGCACCCTACATAGCACACTGCACTGTACCCTACATAGCACACTGCACTGCACCCTACATAGCACACTGCACTGTACCCTACATAGCACACTGCACTGTACCCTATATAGCACACTGCACCCTGTACAGCACACTGCACTGTACCCTATATAGCACACTGCACTGTACCCTATATTGCACACTGCACCCTGCATAGCACACTGCACTGTACCCTACATAGCACACTGCACTGTACCCTGCATAGCACACTGCACTGTACCCTGCATAGCACACTACACTGTACCCTACATAGCACACTGCACTGTACCCTACATAGCACACTGCACTGTACCCTGCATAGCACACTGCACTGTACCCTGCATAGCACACTGCACTGTACCCTACATAGCACACTGCACTGTACCCTACATAGCACACTGCACCCTGCATAGCACACTGCACCCTGCATAGCACACTGCACTGCACCCTACATAGCACACTGCACTGTACCCTACATAGCACACTGCACCCTGCATAGCACACTGCACTGTACCCTACATAGCACACTGCACCCTGCATAACACACTGCACTGTACCCTATATAGCACACAGCACTGTACCCTATATAGCACACTGCACCCTGCATAGCACACTGCACTGTACCCTATATAGCACACTGCACTGTACCCTATATAGCACACTGCACCCTGCATAGCACACTACACTGTACCCTACATAGCACACTGCACTGTACCCTGCATAGCACACTGCACTGTACCCTACATAGCACACTGCACTGTACCCTACATAGCACACTGCACTGTACCCTACATAGCACACTGCACCCTGCATAGCACACTGCACTGCACCCTACATAGCACACTACACTGTACCCTACATAGCACACTGCACCCTGCATAGCACACTGCACTGTACCCTACATAGCACTGCACCCTGCATAGCACACTGCACTGTACCCTACATAGCACACTGCACTGTACCCTACATAGCACACTGCACCCTGCATAGCACACTGCACCCTGCATAGCACACTGCACTGCACCCTGCATAGCACACTGCACTGTACCCTATATAGCACACAGCACTGTACCCTATATAGCACACTGCACCCTGCATAGCACACTGCACTGTACCCTATATAGCACACTACACTGTACCCTATATAGCACACTGCACCCTGCATAGCACACTGCACTGTACCCTACATAGCACACTGCACTGTACCCTGCATAGCACACTGCACTGTACCCTACATAGCACACTGCACTGTACCCTACATAGCACACTGCACTGTACCCTACATAGCACACTGCACCCTGCATAGCACACTGCACTGCACCCTACATAGCACACTACACTGTACCCTACATAGCACACTGCACCCTGCATAGCACACTGCACTGTACCCTACATAGCACACTGCACCCTGCATAGCACACTGCACCCTGCATAGCACACTGCACTGTACTCTACATAGCACACTGCACTGTACCCTACATAGCACACTGCACTGTACCCTACATAGCACACTGCACTGTACTCTACATAGCACACGGCACCCTGCATAGCACACTGTACTATACACAGCAAAGCACACTGCACTGTACACTGCACACTCCAAAGCACACTGCACTGAACACTGCAAAGCACACTACACTGTATACTGCATAGCACACGGCACTCACTGTACACTGCACTACACACTGCAAAGCACACTGCACACTGCAAAGCACACCGCACTGCATGCTGCAAAGCACACCGCACTGTACACGGCATAGCACACTGCACTGAACACTGCAAAGCACACAACACTGAACACTGCAAAGCACACTACACTGTATACTGCATAGCACATGGCACTCACTGTACACTACACTACACACTGCATAGCACACAGCACTCACTGTACACTACACTACACACTGCATAGCACACGGCACTCACTGTACACTACACTACACACTGCATAGCACACGGCACTCACTGTACACTACACTACACACTGCATAGCACACTGCACTCACTGTACACTGCACTACACACTGCATAGCACACTGCACTCACTGTACACTGCACCACACACTGCATAGCACACGGCACTCACTGTACACTACACTACACACTGCATAGCACACTGCACTCACTATACACTGCACTACACACTGCATAGCACACTGCACTCACTGTACACTACACTACACACTGCATAGCACACGGCACTCACTGTACACTGCACTACACACTGCATAGCACACTGCACTCACTGTACACTACACTACACACTGGATCGGTATTTACATGTTACCATTTTAATCAGTAATAATGAAACGAGCGGGTGGCGTGATATTTTGGCCACGCGGAGTTTGATTCGCGCGCCGCTATGCGATACGTAAACGGAATATACTGTAATTGGTGCAGAATTCAGGCAGCTGGTCTATATTGGCTGGCAGCTAAATGGTCAATCCCCGGCTGACCCCTTCCACATACCTGTCCACCCTGCCAGGCAGTGGCAGTGTCCACTCACTGAGTCACACCCCTCTGCGTGGCTGCACTCACAGCGTTGAGCACAGTCCAGACTGTATGTCCCATCCTGGAAGAGAGAAGCACACAATCAGCAGGGCTGCTGGCCGTGCGCTCGGTGCTGTGCAGGCCAGAAACACAGAGCAAAGGGTTAAAAAAAAAGAAGCGCCCAATTCTGTTAAATGAAATAGCAACACAGACCCTGTGATCAAAGACATATCCTGGATGTACTCTGAACACAAAGGGTGAGAACTTTCCAAATATAATAATCTTCAAAATAATTAAAAGGAGCAGATGAATAAATTCTGCCCCTCCTCCCTCCCCCCCCCCTATATGTAGCAAAGAAAACCCCATTGTAAGGAATATTATTACTTATATTTCTATAGTATACAGAAAAGTACTCAATGGGCAACGCTGGCAGCATTCACCCAAAGGAAATCCTATACAGGCAGTCCTCGGTTATCCGACACAATGCGTTACTCAAAATGGCGTTGTAAAGCGAAACGTTGTAAAGCGAAACACGTTTTCCCATAGGAACACTGTTTAAATGAACGGTTCCGTTTCTGAAGGCATTTTTAACACTAAAATACACCAAATATTTTATGCAGGCAATAAGATATGCAGCACACACATAAATTATATAGTGTATATACTGTATTATATATATAATATAACATAATAAATAATATATTATATAGTATAATATATAATTATATAGTATAATATTATATATCTACGCTCTTACGACGCGTTGCAACGTTGTTTATGTGAATGTGTGTATATATACACACACATACACAACGTTGCAAAGCGTCGTAAGAGCGTTGGATAAGCCATTTTGGCGTTGTAAAAATGAATATAGGTATGCATTGCACAGCGTTGGATAAGCCATTCGTTGTAAAGCGAAGCGTTGTAAAACGAGGACTGCCTGTATACAAATGCAGAATTCAGGACCAATAGATATAGGAAAAAAAGGTTTTATTTAAACAGGATCAACGTTTATGTCCCAGAATTGCACCATTTCCCCCTTGATGCATATGCCCGATAATGATTTTATTTTGCAGGGACTCTTAAATATGGCCGCCAAAGGGAAAGCCTTCTAATCCAGCTCTGGTCCCGGCAGCGTTGGAATCGTTGCGGCGTTCTTGCCTGTTCTCTCAATTAGAGGCTAATAAAAAGGCGCGCGCTGTGGAATTTGGGAGTTAAACCATTTTGGGCAGGGGTGGGCAATGTCGGTTCTCAAGGGCCACCAACAGGTCAGGTTTTCAGGATATCCCTGCTTCAGCACAGGTGGCTCAATCAGTCCCTGCTTCAGCACAGGTGGCTCAATCAGTCTCTGCTTCAGCACAGGTGGCTCAATCAGTGGCTCAGTCGAAGACTGTGCTGCACCTGTGCTGAAGCAGAGACTGATTGAGCCACCTGTGCTGAAGCAGGGATATCCTGAGAACCTGCCCTGTTTGGTGGCCCTTGAGGACTGGAGTTGCCCACCCCTGGCTTTAGGTCCACATTTGAGCCGTTATTAACCCATTCACTGTCAGAGGCCCGCCTGGCAGCAGGCGCATTAACGAAGCAGAGCGCAGCCAGAGGGAACGCGCGTCCTGTGCTTACCGGGCACGTCTGCTCACAGGTGTCCCCTGCCCAGCCCGGGGCACACGTGCAGGAGCCATCCATGGGGCTGCATGACGCGTCATTAGTGCAGTGACAGCTACGGTTGCAGCTCAGGCCCCAGGTGCCACTGGAACAGGGAATGGAGCAGTCCGTCCCCTGCCAGCCTACAGAGAGACAGGACAGTGTTAAACCAGTCCCAGCAACCTGACTATCATCCCTTTATAGCAGCGATCTCTGCACACGTCATATATCGGGTTTATTGTCTGACTGCTAAACCACACCGCTCCGTGGAACGCGTCGCTCCGTGGAACGCGTCGCTCTGTGGAACGCGTCGCTCCGTGAAACGCGCCGCTCCGTGGAACGCGCCGCTCCGTGGAACGCGTCGCTCTCTGGAAAGCACCGCTCCGTGGAACGCGTTGCTCCGTGAAACGCGGCGCTCCGTGGAACGTGCCGCTCCGTAGAACGCGTCGCTCCGTGGAGCGCGTCGCTCCGTGGAACGCACCGCTCCGTGGAACGCACCGCTCCGTAGAACGTGTCGCTCCGTGGAACGTGTCGCTCCGTGGAACGCGCCGCTCCGTGGAACGCACCGCTCCGTGGAACGCACCGCTCCGTAGAACGCGTCTCTCCGTGGAACGCACCGCTCCGTGAAACGCACCGCTCCGTGAAACGCACCGCTCCGTGGAACACTCCGAAAGGGGTGAAGGGAAGTTTGCTTTGACGCACTGCACCATTTTCTACTTGATGTTGAGTGAAATAATAGAAGCCTGTTTGATATCCAGGCCGGCCCTAGGGCAAGGTCGTGGCCTCGGGCCCCCACCCGCCCGGAGGAGGGAGTGTGGGCCCCCACCCGCCCGGAGGAGGGAATGCGGGATCCCACCCACCCGGAGGAGGGAGTGCGGGCCCCCACCCGCCCGGAGGAGGGAGTGCGGGATCCCACCCACCCGGAGGAGGGAGTGTGGGCCCCCACCCGCCCGGAGGAGGGAATGCGGGCCCCCACCAGCCCGGAGGAGGGAGCACGGGCCCCCACCCGCCCGGAGGAGGGAGTGCGGGCCCCCACCCGCCCGGAGGAGGGGGTGCAGGCTCCCATTTCTCCAGCTCCCCGCTCTGGTCGGCGGAAGTTGGATCCCGGCACAGACAGGAGGGAGAGGAAGAAACACGGGGCCCCCGACCAGCAGAGAGAGGTGTGACTCTGTGTGTGTCTGTCTCCGTGTGTGTGTGTCTGTCCGTGTGTGTCTCTGTGTATGTGTTTGTCTGTCTGTGTGCGTCTGTCTGTCTGTGTGTGCCTCTGTGTGTGTGTGTGTGTGTGTGTCTGTGTGTCTGTCTCTGTGTGTGTCTGTCTGTCTGTCCGTGTGTCTCTGTGTATGTGTTTGTCTGTCTGTGTGTGTGTGTCTGTCTGTGTGTGTGTGTTTCTGTGTGTGTGTGTTTCTGTGTGTGTGTGTGTGCCTCTGTGTGTGTGTGTGTGTGTGTGTGTGTGTGTGTGTGTGTGTGTGTGTGTGTGTGTGTGTGTGTGTGTGTGTGTGTCTGCCTGTCTGTGTGTGTCTGTCTCTGTGTGTTTCTGTGTCTGTGTGTGTCTGTCTCTGCGTGTGTTTCTCTGTGTGTATGTGCCTTTGTCTCTGTGTGTGTGTCTCTGCGTGTGTTTCTGTGTGTGTGTGTGCCTCTGTCTCTGTGTGTCTGTGTGTGTGTGTGGCTGTGTGTTTCTCTGTGTGTGTCTCTCTCTGCGTGTGTCTCTCTCTGCGTGTGTTTCTCCGTGTGTGTGTGTGTGTGGGTGTGTGTCTGTGTGTGTGTCTGTCTGTCTGTGTGTGTGGGTGGGTGGGTGTCTGTGTGTTTCTGTGTGTGTGTGTGTGTGTTTCTCTGTGTGTTTCTCTGTGTGTTTCTCTGTGTGTGTGTCTCTGTGTGTGAGTGTGTGTCTGTGTGTTTCTCTGTGTGTGTGTCTGTCTGTCTGTGTGTCTCTTTGTGTTTGTGTGTGTGTCTCTGTGTTTCTCTCTCTGTGTGTGTGTTTCTCTGTGTGTGTGTGTGTGTGTGTGTCTCTGTGTGTCTGTGTGTGTGTGTGTGTGTGTCTCTGTGTGTGTGTGTCTCTGTGTGTGTGTGTCTCTGTGTGTGTGTCTCTGTGTTTCTCTTTGTGTGTGTGGCTGTGTGTTTCTGTGTGTGTGTGTGTGTGTGTCTCTGTGTTTCTCTCTCTGTGTGTGTGTGTGTCTCTCTGTGTGTGTGTGTGTGTGTGTGTGTGTGTGTCTGTGTGTGTGTGTGTGTGTGTGTGTGTCTGTGTTTCTCTGTGTGTGTGTCTCTGTGTTTCTCTGTGTGTGTGTGTGTGTGTGTGTCTGTGTTTCTCTCTGTGTGTGTGGCTGTGTGTGTTTCTCTGTGTGTGTGTGTGTCTCTGTTAGTTTGTGAGAGGTCTTACCTTTTGCAGAGCGGGCCACAACCTGTAGCGTCGCGTTGCCATGGTGACTGACATCATACAACACCATGACGTCATGACACCGCGACGCTGCCGGAGGAGGATCGCCTGTGAAGGTAAGTCCCCTTAACTTTTTGTACAGAGGGGGCCCCGCTGCCCGCGTGCCGCCTTGGGCCCCCCAAAGCCTAAGCCCGACCCTGCCAGGGAAGGCTGGTCGGCCTGGTGGAGTATTGGATCCAGCTCCCAGTTATGAGTAAGAGGAGCGGGTAACGGGAGCTCGCGGAGAGTAATAGCTGGAGCGCTGTGCGTTTTTAGCTGCTAATGTTACATACTTACATACTGTATGTGCATCAAGTTCAACCGATGCTACATTTAAACAACAGATACTTATCCTATATTACACCATATTGATCCAGAGGAAGCCAAACAAAAAACCCCAGTGTCATATCATCTAATGATATCTCATAAGGGGAAATACATTTCCTCGTGACATCCTTCCCATGTTTACTTATTAGGTATATCTCTGTATACCTTTCCTTTCTAAATGTATCATTATTAGATGTCCCAGGACCTCCCCCCACACCAGGGCGACCTGTTCTGGAGAACCCCAAAGTGAGATCAGTTTTAGGAATAGCTGTGTTACCTTCTCTACACACACAGGACCCATCCACGGGGGAGCAGGCAGCGCTGTTCCTGCAGTTACACATTGACAAGCAGTCAGCCCCATAGGTGCCTGTAGGACACGGCGTGGAACAGTCCTGCCCCTACAGAGATAGCGGGATATATGTTATATTACATCTAATATATACCATCTCACAGCCACCCGCTGAAACGTACACGGGGGACACTGCAGGGTTAGTGACAATGAGCGTGCAAACCACCGCAACAACGAGCTTACAATCTAGTTTTTGTGCAATGTTAAAATCCACTTTCTAAACCACAGGAAAATAAGTTATTATCATTTATTTGTAAAGCACCAACATATTCCCCAGCGGGGTACAATGAGGGGTACAGAGATTTGATAATTACATGAACATCAGAACGTGTGAAACCCGAAGAAGAAATAATCACAAATGGTGTCAATTTAAGGATTCCGTGGTTGTGCCTCTCCCACGTCCCGCTCTGCCACGCCATGCACTGCCACACCGCACACTACCACGCTACGTTGCATGAAATGCCATAAACTGAGATCGCACGCTAGCCGGGGACACGCTTAGATTTGGGAACGTGAGCTCTATTCCAGCGTCCTGTCTGGAGAGTAACGCGCGATTAATCAGCCAGTTTGGGAATTAGCGGAGGACGGCGATAGTAATGGAAGAGATTCGGGCGCACTCGGATTATACTGTAGCCAAACAAACATGGTCTTCTATGTTCTTTATTTTGCAGATAAAAAACACAACGTTTCGTGGATATTCCCTTCGTCAGGTGGCCCCGTAACGATTCAGGGAACGTTTTGTTGATGATGTCACATATTTTAAGTCGCCTGGTATCATTTTGTGCTAGTAACAGTTTGCTCTGGGACACACAGCGCTGTTACCCTCTTTGTTACCCAAAGCCCTGCAAAGCATACCTCTGCACTATATATATATACAAACATAACATAAGAACAGTATCCCGTAGGAAAAGGGAGAGAGTAAAAAGATGTATAGCGAAGAAAAAGAGGATATGTAGGGGGAGGGACCCCTCAATTGGAAGATCTTTACCCTTTGGACATTTTACTATCACAGTGTGGCATGGATGGTCTCATGGACTATGGTAACTGATGGGAACTGTTAACCATTGTTGATCCCATAGTAACAGTCTCTTTTTGGTACTGTGCCTGGTTTGCCTTGATTATACCAACTGCATTTACGGTGTATGTATATAATATACGTATTTGACATCAGCATGTATTAGGCAATTTGGTGCATGTGTTATCTATGCTTGCTGTGTGGTTTTATATTTACTAGGGGTGAGGCCGGCCTTGTAGGTTCAAGGGGTTATTGTTAACCCCTTGTTCTACATATTTTGTGCTTATAGGCTTTTTTTCCCTTGCCTTGGGTATTAGGGTATTCATAAGGGATTCCCCCTGTCTGATACATATTCTATCACAGGAGGATGTCAGGGTTTGTTTTAATATTTTTTGTATTTTATGTTTGATTATTTGTGCTGTTAAATAAATCATCATTTTCTTTGATATTTGTTCTGAGTATACTGAGTGCTGAGTTGGGACGCTTTTCTTTTTCTTTTCATTGTTATATTACTTCTAGTCCCTAGCACCGTTAGTGGTTATTATATTACTAATTTAAGTACTCATTATTTGCTTAGTCTGTTGCAGGCAATTTGTCTTGTTGTAATATATATATATATATATATACACATACAAAAGGTAAGTATAGTAGGTACACCGCAAGAAGTGAGATAGAAAAATCAAGTGCACGTGTCATAAAAATAAATAGAAGAAATACAACAAACCAGGTCCGATGAAGAAATACTCAGTACTCCAAGAATAGTAATCAAAAAGATTTGTAATGAACAAACACCATATCCATCATTTCATTTCGCTAAGGGGCCTTCCTCAGGGTAATGATATATATATATATATATATATATATATATATATATATATATATACAGGCCTTGATAAATGCGGTCGCCCGCTCGCCAGGGGCGACTGCATTTTACATCCTGGAGAGGTGCAGCGGCATGCGGCTGGGTGCTGAGTCTACCGGCATTTTCAACGTTGCCATGCCAACGGGACATCACAACGTCAAGGATGTCAGGAGGCAGCCTCGGAGCAGAACCTGCACTGCAACTGAAGGCTAGCAGGCATTCTGAGCGCGCGCCGGTCCTGCGCCGGTCCCGCAGCATGGAGAATGGAAGCTGACGCCACCGGAGCCAGGCTTGCGCCTGCATTGCGAACACCTCCCCTCCATTATATAACATTGCGGGAATCTGGACATTGAGGGACTGCGGACCAGATCCCTGGTGGGATTTCTGCTTTACAAATTGTGAAGCAGGGGCGTCCAGACACTGGTTAAGGGGTTCAGGAAACTAGTCATTCATATCTGGCTTTTTTAATCTAGATTAGTGAGGTCATCCGACACACACACGCACGCACGCACGCACACACACACCAAAGAGTAATTGTAGTAATGTATAAATGTAATACAATAAATAAACTATTATGTCAAAAACGAATGTTGTTATTCTTATTAGAAATGTATTCCATTTTTTTTTTTAAATGGGGGCGGGGCCATGTGGCGAGTAGCTTTTTGGGTAATCTGTCAAGTCCTGTATGTATATATATATATTATATATTATATATAATCAAAAAATAAATAGACGATACCGTTCTGTGGCTAACGAAATGCTTTTATTTGAAGCTCGCACAAATAAAAGCATTTCGTTAGCCACAGAACGGTATCGTCTATTCGTTTTTTGATTATTGAAGCTTGGCTAACACGGTACTGATACCTCTACATATATATATATATACTGCTCCCGAATGCCTTGCCGGCGTCGCTGGCAGTGAAGGGGTTACAAATACAGCCTGATGCTTTCTTTTCATCCTTTCTACAGTGATTCTTACCTCACCCTTTACCATGGTAACCGTGCAGCGATATACATTTCTCTTCCCTGACATTCTTCTTCCAGTGAGAATTGAAACATTTCTAACGCTGAATGTCTCCAATTATATTTTCTATGTGTGTCCCCCCCCACCCCCCCAGGAAGGCAAGCCGCTGTAACCCCCTCACTGCCAGTGGGTGCCTGAACACATCACCGTCCTGCTGCTTCTCGAAGGGGTTAACTCTAACTCCCCCGCACCGAGGGGCCGCGTGCTGTGCAGCAGTGAGTCTCAGTATCAGAGCCCCCTGTAATTCCGGGTGAGCAGGACGCCCCCCCTCCTTCCCTGGGGACCTGCTGACTATTCTGCGCTTCCCAATTAGCCGCCAGCAGCGGGGGCGGCAGCGCGACCACACGCAGACGCAGTAATTAACATTTGGAGCCGGATTAGCAGGGCGGCCTGAGAGATGCTGCAGCAGCAAATGACCAAGTGCAGGGATATCAGCACACTCCGGTGGGACGCCGCGGATGGACGCTTAACCGCGCGGCTTTGCGCTGGGATATGGAGATATATTTAGGGCAGAGGTGGCCAACTCCAGTCCTCAGGGGCCACCAACAGGTGAGGTTTTTAAGATATCCCTGCTTCAGCACAGGTGGCTCAATCAGTTGAAGACTGAGCCACAGACTGAGACACCTGTGCTGAAGCTGGGATTGATTGAGCTATCTGTGCTGAAGCAGGGGAATCCGGAAAACCGGACCTGTTGGTAGCCCTTGAGTGGAGCTGGCTACTTCTTTCTCTCAACGTTCTCTCCTGGTCTTTGTTGTGGGGCAGGCGATTAGGACTAAAAATGCAAAATGTATTGAAATGTATTGTGTACTAACACAAGTATTCCCTTTAATGAACACCCTGCAATGTACTCGGTGTGGACAGAGAGATATAAAAGTTGGGGGGTCCTGTGAGTGCGCCCCACTTATATCCAACGCTCCCTCAAGTACATTCTAATGCCATGGGACCTATTAAAATGCTGGCCTTTGAAGTAGAAGTGTCTGTCTGCTTCAGTACCAGCGTTTGTTCCTTGTGACCTTGAAGCCTTTAGCTCTCTGAGCTTTAGATACACAAATAACAAATTCTTTGGCCAAAGATTGATCATGAATCAGCCGCAGAAATGCTCGGGAAATAGCATTAATTAACCCCTTCTGCATGCGGCTAACACTCGGGGCTGTGAGGTCACAGAAACAGATTTATAGCACAGCTCCTTCTCACCTTTGATTCTATTA